>NW_023495785.1:0-84462 GCF_904425465.1 Colossoma macropomum
TAGTAAGTAATGTTTTTCCTTGCTTGTTCTGATGAAAATCTGGTTCATCTCCAGTTTTGTACAACTTGCACATTTCTATCATACAAGTATATTCCATCATTGTTATTGAAAAAAGAATGCATAGGTTATCTGAGGAACCTCCGAAACAGGTGCAAAAATTGCATTTTATAGCTGCAGGGCTATAGTGCTGTCTATTTTTACCATTCTTCTAGGCTATTAAGGGATAATGCAGACTTCCAAGGAAGTCACTTGGGGTGCAGGCTTCGGCAGACTTTGCTTATAGAATTTCTCTAAATTCGTAGCAGAATGCCCATCATAAATGAAAGTGGAAGAGTTCCAAAAAAAAATAGTAAATTTAAAAAAAATGAAGTCAAGTTAAACTAAGAATGTACTAAAAATGTACATTGTGTAAATAAACAATTCATGCGTAAATATGCAGATTCCAGCTGGAGTTGAGTGGTGCAAAATCCTGAGATTTAGACTGAGCAGAAGTTGTTGGGCAGTGAACATTTAGTGACCTGTTGTAATGTTCATCACTAAAATAGCTAGGCTTTCTTCTGACTGCCATTGTTATAGTCTGCCTGAAGTTCACTATAGAGTATCTACAGAGCCTGAAGCATGTTGGGAGATTCCTCCTGTGCTGCATTTCAAGGAACAGAAACAATTTAGTATTGAAATCCTGTGCAGCATTTTAAGGAAAAGAAACCATTTCCAATTTAGTATTAGTCAAAATGTTCAAGTATTTTACACATTCAAAGCAGAAAGCACTGTCTGTATTTGCAGTTATTTGCACTTCATCAAGACAAATTTTCAGTTCCTCTGTGCTGTTGCTGCTGTAGGTAAATTTAAATTGGAGCTTTGTTTTGTGAAGTTCAAAAGAGGGATTTGCTTGTGAATAAGTCTCATTAGGATACCTGTGATACTGCTTCTGAGAGTTGCTATATTTCTCTCATTTACCGTATACACTTTGCTAAAGCAATGGGAATATTTTGCCATTTATGAGAGAGCTTGCAATTCCGTGAGGTATGAAAGGTGAAATTTGTTTTGTAAAACACATTTAAGTGAGAACACAATTTATTTTTATTGCTCATCCACTGCTAGCCTAATTTGTCCTAATGACTAACTGCACTGAGAACAAACACACATACACTGTCAGAAATAAAGGTACTAAACGGTCACTGGGTCAGTGCCCCTTTTGTTACTGGGGTGGAACCCTCAAGGGTTCATCTCAGTACCTTTAGTCAGGGAACATAACTGAACCATAATCCACTGAAATGATATTCTCTAAGCTGTACTGACTCCACAGACCCCGTCTCGTCTCCAGGCTTTTATTTTACTGTTCTGTTTTAAAACATTCAGTTATGAAAAGGTACAAATATGAACTTTTCACCTGGAAGAACTTATTTAAGGTTCACAATCAGACCTTAAAACCACTGTAGTACTTTTGAGGGAACATTTACACTGTTTGTAACTTGAACGAAAAACATACTGCACAGAACCTTTATTTCTAGCAGTGTAGAACAGTATTTGTTTCTTAGCAGTGTGTGTATGTGTAATGCATGTAATCCCTCCTGGTGTTTATGTTTAGTGAATGTGTAAGTTGCATCGGCTGTGATGCTGATCTAGCTAGTAATGTGAATAGAAGTAATGGAAGCTTATACCCACCAGTTTGCATCATGAAAGCTCAATGTCTACATCTCAAATAGTAATAAAAGGAGTCCCAGGCAGACTGAGCTGCTGCTTTTAGCTCTGTCCACAGCTTATTCTGAGCTGCTGAGAGAGAAACACAGCCGCATACAAACTATACACACCAGATTGCAAGTTTATTAGGTACTGTCACGCTTCCTAGTTCTCAGTTGAACACTTATATCAAGGACTCCATTTCCCAGAATCCCTCTGTCAGTCATGGGACTTCTTCAACCAACCAATCAGATGACAGTCACCTGAATCCTAATCACCACCGCTATATATATATATATATATATATATATATATATATATATATATATATATATATACATACATACATATACTAGTCTGTTTGGTTCATGTCTTTGTGAAGTATTGCCATTGTTTAGTCAGTGCATATCAAGCTGTTTATTTTCCTGATTGCTGTTCCGTGCTTGACTTTGCTTTGTATTCTCCCAGTTCCGATTCTTGCTCCTGTTTTAGCTTTGTTGTTTTTGTGTATGTACTTTCTCTGGTTATGACCCTCACCTGTTTTTTCGACTCTGCTTTTGCTAACTCTTATGTATTGTGTTTTGTTATTCTGGTTGTTGACCTGGTCTGGTGTTAACCCTGCTTGTCTCCCTTTGAATAAATCTTCCGGGTTCATTTTTATCCATGTGTGTCTGATTCACAAACCCAGTGTTACAGGTACACTTACCTTATACATACATTCACTGGTCATTTTATCCAGTACTCCTATCAAATAAGTGCACTTTATAGGTTTACTATGACTGACTGTAGCCCATCTGTTGCTGTACAATTTGTGGGTAACCCTTTATTCTGTCCCTCTATTTTGCATCTATGGAAAGCAACAGTACCACTTCTGACTTTAGTATTTGTATGGTGGGCCATTCTCAGCACAGCAGTGGTACAGACAGTCATGATGGGCTAGAGGGTGACCAACACAAACTGCATTCAATAAATGAGCTATAGTCATAATATACAAAATAACAAAACATAACAATTAACACAAAATTCAAAATTTGATGTGATATGATACGGTGTAGATGTTTTATATGTTAAAAAATATTTAAAATAAGAGTGTTGTAGTCTTACACACTGATTGATTCGGCAATTTTGGTTGGGGTTAATGCTTTGCTTAGGCTCAAGATTATGTTTTATCCTCAAGATAGGCTCAAGCTTAGCACTGGGCTAAGGCTTTAGGCTTTGGTTAAGGTTAGGCTTAGAGTTTAGGTTAAGTTTCAGGGTTAGTTCTAGGGTTAAGGTTAGGTTAAGATTAAGGGTTAGGTTTTAGGCTTAGGTTTAGGGCTAAGTATAGGGTTAAGGTTAGGTTTAGGGCTGACCTTAGGGTTAAGGTTAGGTTTTAGAGTTTAGGGTTAGGTTTAGGGCTAAGGTTAGGGTTAAGATTAGGTTTAGGGTTAAGCTTAGGTTTTAGGGTTTAGGGTTAGGTTTAGGGCTAAGGTTAGGGTTAAGGTTAGGTTTAGGGTTAAGGTTAGGGTTTAGGGTTAGGTTTAGGGCTAAGTTTAGGGTTAAGGTTAGGTTTAGGGCTAAGGTTAGGTTTAGGGCTAAGTTTAGGGTTAAGGTTAGGTTTTAGGGTTTAGGGTTAGGTTTAGGGCTAAGGTTAGGTTTAGGGCTAAGGTTAGGTTTAGGGC
The DNA here is from genome assembly GCF_904425465.1 of Colossoma macropomum. Lineage (NCBI taxonomy): Eukaryota > Metazoa > Chordata > Actinopteri > Characiformes > Serrasalmidae > Colossoma > Colossoma macropomum. Next base: position 3,342 of record NW_023495785.1, read on the forward strand.
TGAGGTTAGGGTTAAGGTTAGGTTTTAGGGTTTAGGGTTAGGTTTAGGGCTAAGGTTAGGGTTAAGGTTAGGTTTAGGGCTAAGGTTAGGTTTAGGGCTAAGGTTAGGGTTAAGGTTAGGTTTTAGAGTTTAGGGTTAGGTTTAGGGCTAAGGTTAGGGTTTAGGTTAGGTTTAGGGCTAAGGTTAGGGTTAAGGTTAGGTTTTAGAGTTTAGGGTTAGGTTTAGGGCTAAGGTTAGGGTTTAGGTTAGGTTTAGGGCTAAGGTTAGGGTTAAGGTTAGGTTTAGGGCTAAGGTTAGGGTTAGGGCTAAGGTTAAGGTTAAGGTTAGGTTTTAGAGTTTAGGGTTAGGTTTAGGGCTAAGGTTAGGGTTAAGGTTAGGTTAGGGTTAGGGTTAGGGTTCGGGTTAGTATCCTATCCCTAATTTTACAAGTAATTTCGAATTTTTTTTTACGTAAATATTACTTGCGCTTACGTATTCAAGAGAAAACGGTTCTGGCCAAGCGTTGGCCAAGACTAAAAATATTGTAATTTATGATAAAAATTACATCACATTGCTATGTTCAAAATATTAAAATTACGTATATTTTCTGTGTTCATAAAAACCAGTTGCAGTACCACTTTGTTTTCCATATTTTACACATAATTTATAAACAAGTTGTAAATTTGCAGAATAGAAATTTGAAACTCGGGTAACAGTGAGTAAGCCCCACTGCACTTCAGATCCTAACCCTAATTCAGACATAACCCTAACCTTAACCCTAACTGAGACATAGCACATTTCTGTACATTTTCTACATAGACATGTAGAACTTTAAAATAATTTGAAACTTGGGTAACAGTGATGTATGCCCCACTCCACTTTATGTCTTCAGTACATAACCCTAACCTTAATTCAGACATAGAACATTTCTGTAAATGTTCTGTATAGATAGAACAATTTTGTAAATTTCCTATGTCGACAGAACTTTTCTGTAAATTTTCCACATAGGCATGTAGAACTTTAAAATAATTTGAAACTCGGGTAACAATGAGTATGCCCCACTGAACTTCAGATCTACCCTAACCTTAATTCAGACATAGAACATTTCTGTAAATGTTCCGTATAGATAGAACAATTTTGTAAATTTCCTATGTCGACAGAATTTTTCTGTAAATTTTCCACAACGACATGTAGAACTTTAAAAAAAAAATGAAACTTGGGTAACAGTGAGTATGCTCCACTGCACTACAGATCCTATCCCTTATTCAGACATAACCCTAACCCTAACTGAGACATAGCACATTTCTGTAAATTTTCTACATAGACATGTAGAACTTTAAAATAATTTGAAACTTGGGTAACAGTGAGTATGTTCCACTGAACTTCAGATCTACCCTGACCTTAATTCAGACACAGAACATTTCTGTAAATTTTCTGTATAGATAGAACAATTTTGTCATTTTCCTATGTCGATAGAACTTTTCTGTGAATTTTCTACATAGACATGTAGAACTTTAAAATAATTTGAAACTCATGTAACAGTGAGTATGGTCCACTGAACTTCAGATCTACCGTTGTCACACATCCCTCCGGCTCTGATGCACACTCAGACTCCATCTCCCAGAATCCTCTGAGAGATCACCTGACTCACGCGACCCCTGACCTTCCCTCACGCTCCAATCAGCGCTCACAGTCTCCTGAATACTAACTCTGTTCACCGGTGTTCCATGTCACATGACTTGTTTAGTTTAGTTTAAAAGCCCGGGCTTTAGCTTAGCCAGATTGCGAGGTATTGCTTCTCTTGTAGAACTACTGAGCGTTTCTCCTGTGTTTTTGTGATTGCCTTTTTGACCCATCCGGGGTTAAGGGCCTCCAGGAACCTTGCGCACCATCCGAACCCTTCTGGCCCACACTTAAGCACCTCCCCACACATTAAACCCCTTAATACTGCTGCTACAGAGAACCAGGCCACTGGGAGACCTCTGGAGAGTGAAGCCACTGGGAGACCAGAAAAACTTACAAAATTTTTCTATAATGTTATAGAAATGTTCAGTAATTCTTATGGAATAAGTTATTTAGGCCTAGTTTTCTCTATGGACAGATTTGCAGTATATAACTCTAACCTTAATTCAGACATAGAACATTTCTGTTAATGTTCTGTGTAGATAGAACAATGTTGTAACTATCCCATAAGAACATAGAAGAGTTCTGTAACTTTTCTATGAATAGAACATTTCTGTAAATTTTCTACACAGACATGTAGAACTTCAAAATAATGTGAAGCTCAGGTAACAGTGAGTATGCCCCACTGCACTTCAGATCTTAAGTATATAACCCTAACTTTAATTCAGACATAGATCATTTCTGTACATTTTCTCCATAGAACAATTTTGTAATTTTCCTATATGAACATAGAAGAGTTCTGTAACTTTTCTATATCGACATAGAACATTTCTGTAAATTTTCTACATAGATAGAACAATTTTGTAATTTTCCCAAATGAACATAGAAGAGTTCTGTAACTTGTCTATATTGACATAGAACATTTCTGTAAATTTTCTACATAGATATGTAGAACTTCAAAATAATGTGAAGCTCGGGTAACAGTGAGTATGCCCCACTGCACTTCACATCTTCAGTATATAACCCTAACTTTAATTCAGACATAGATCATTTCTATAAATTTTCTACATAGAACAATTTTGTAATTTTCCTATATGAACATAGAAGAGTTCTGTAACTTTTCTATATCGACAGATCATTTCTGTAAATTTTCTACATAGATAGAACAATTTTGTAATTTTCCCAAATGAACATAGAAGAGTTCTGTAACTTTTCTATATCGACATAGAACATTTCTGTAAATTTTCTACAAAGATAGAACAATTTTGTAATTTTCCCATATGAACACAGAAGAGTTCTGTAACTTTTCTATATCGACATTTTCTACATAGACATGTAGAACTTCAAAATAAATTTGAAGCTTGGGTAACAGTGAGTATGCCCCACTGCACTTCAGATCTTCAGTATATAACCCTAACTTTAATTCAGAAATAGAGCATTTCTGTAAGTTTTCTACATAGAAAGAACAATTTTGTAATTTTCCTATATCGACTTCGAACATTTCTGTAAATTTTCTACATAGAGATGTAGAACTTTAAAATTACTTGAAACTCAGGTAACAGTGAGTATGCCCCACTGCACTTCAGATCTTCAGTGTATAACCCTAACCGTGATTCAGACATAGAACATTTCTGTAAATTTTCTACCCAGACATGTAGAACTTCAAAATAAATTGAAACTTGGGTAACAGTGAGTATGCACCACATAACCCTAACCCTAACCCTAACTGAGATATATAACACTAAACTTAATTCAGACATAGAACATTTCTGTAAATGTTCTTTATAGATAGAACAATTTTGTAATTTCTTAAAAAAACAAATCAGTTTTAATTGGAGTTCAAAACATTTTAATGAACATTTGAACTTGTATTAGTTTCAGTATTGCAAACCAAGATCACCTGAGGGCTACAAAGCCTCACAGACTGCCCTCAAGCTCATCTGTTAATATTTCTTTCCAGAGAAAAACAAAAAAGTCACTATTATTGGGATTACAAAAGAACATTTTTAAGTTTCAACATTATTTACAGTTAACAGTTTCAGTTTCTTGAGTAGTCTTCTCTACACCTTTTCCTTTTTGTTCATTTCTGTCTTTGTCTTTGACCTCTGGTTCCCCAGCCTGGCCTTGAGATCCTGAAATATTCTGTTCTTTCTCCTTTTTCTAGATTACAAAAGAAAACTGATGCTGTAGAAAAAAAAATCATATTAAAAGTAATGAACAGTGCAGTAAATGTATGCACCTCAGCTTCAGAGGAGGGACTCTGAGCCTTCTGTCGTGGGTCTTTTTACAGATCCATGATCCAATAACCTTTTATAAAATTACAGATTAATTATTAATTTTGTTAGTTAATTTGTAGCACAGTTATGTAAATATCAGGAAATTACCTGAAACATAGTTACATAAGAATAACAAAAGTGTTGTATGATTTTGTCAAATTGTTGTAAATATGTGAATAAACGTACAGAATCTTTATAGTCTGTGGTCCTTTTGATCAACAATAACCTATAATTAAAATATAGACAAATTATAAAAACATTCCATGTTTTCATATTAAAATTACATAAATGTTATTAACTTACACAAGCTGTAAGATGAGTGAATGAAATTTTCTGTCATCATCAACAAGGATAGCCTGCAATAAAGACATAGCAAAATTACAAAAATGTTCTGTGTTTTATATTAAATTTACATAAATGTTATTAAACTTACAGAATGTTTATGGTCAAAAAGCCTAACAGGACGTGCTGTTGTCACTACAATGAAGTAAACCCTGCAATAAAGTTATATGTTTTGAAATATTTTAGAATTTCTTATTAAATTGATGTAGCTGTAATAATAAACTTACACAATATTTATGGTGAGTAAGGTGTGTGTCTCTGTCTTTGAAAACCTGCAAGAAAATAATAGAAAAATTACAGAAGTGTTCTATGATTTCATATGAATACCACACAAAATTAGTTAAACTTACATGGATGCAAAAGTTGTGAAGAATAAGCAAATGCATGACATCTGTATATATATGGCCCAATATGCAAATTTATCACATCATGTGACTACATTTGCATATGATTAATATTATGCATAAAAAGTGTGTAATGTTTATTTATTGATAGACAATGTTTGATTCTGTAATGTTTCAATAATTATTAAATATTTCCAGATCTATGTTGACATTGATTGACTCTTATTGCACATACTCAATGTTGTAATAAGTTTAAATACATTTTCTATAGTCATGCTATAAATTAGTCATTTTTCTTTAAATATTTTAATACATTTCTGTGAATGTTCTTTATAGTCATAGAACAATTTTGTAAAATTGCTATATAGACATAGAAGAGTTCTGTAACTTTGCTATAAATCATAGAACATTTCTGTAAATTTTCTACATAGCAATAGAAGAGTCCTTTAACTTTGTTATAAATAAATAGGACATTTCTGTACATTTTCCACATAGACATGTAGAACTTCAAAATAATTTGAAACTTGGGTAACAGTGAGTAAGCCCCACTGCATGTCAGATCCTAACCCTAATTCAGACATAACCCTAACCCTAATTGAGACATGGAACGTTTCTGTAAATTTTTTCCATAGATAGAACATTTTTTTTAATTTTCTAAGTTTTCTAGAAACTTAGAAATTTTACATAATTGTTCAATGTCTATAGAGAAAATAAGCCTAAATAATTAAATATATAGGAATTACTGAACATTTCTATAACATCATAGAAAAATGATGTAATTTTAATTCAAAATTGCATAATTTTTCTATCATTTTTTTCAAAAAAACAAATACTGGGTTATTTTAGTCATGTGCGTGCGGTAAAAACACCATAGAAAAATTACATAATTTTTAGATTAAAATATTGAACTGTATCATATACATTAAATAAACATATTGAGACATCTTCAAAGTTCTTAAATTGTTTTTATTGTTGTGAAGTAGAAGCACCACAAGCAGGTAGAGAAGGAACACAGTGATGATCACACAGCCTACAAGGGCAATGCTCAATGGATCAACAGGGCAGTGGCACGTAAAAAAAAATTCCAGGTCAGTTTAAAAATGCCAAATAGTGTTTGAGAAATTTTGAATGACTTAATCAAATACCTGTGAGGTTCAGCTTCGTTCCTTGGCTCCATGATCTGCAGACGTAAACATCTGGTTCCAATTTCTGTGTTTGTGTCCAAGAAAGAAATGAATAGGGCTCCACAATAAAGACCTTTAATAAAGTTAATGAAAGATTACAAAATTAATCTATTCCTTCATGTTAAAATTACAGAATTATAATTGTTGGGAATCTGTTGTCACTACAAATGCAGGAAAACCTGCAAAATGTACAGAAAAATAACATTTTGTCTACAACTTCATATTAGTATTACATGAATATTGTAAGGTTTACCTGATCTTTATTTAATGAATGGACAAAGGGGTCACTCCATACAACCTAGAAGAGTGAGAACATGCAAACTATATATATGTCCCAGTATTCAAATTTTTGTAACGTGACAAATTGCTGTATTCTTAACTAATACTATGACATTTCGGTATTTTTTTCAATATAGACAGAACATTTCTGTAAATTTTCTACAAAGACATGTAGAACTTTAAAATGATTTGAAACTCTGGGAACAGTGAGTATGCCCCACTGCACTTCAGATCTTCAGTGTACAAGCCTAACTGTGATTCAGACATAGAACCTTTCTGTAAATTTTCTACCCAGACATGTAGAACTTCAAAATAAATTGAAACTTGGGTAACAGTGAGTATGCACCACTGCACTTCAGATTCTAACCCTAAATCAGACATAACCCTAACCCTAAATGAGACATAGAACATTTCTGTAAATTTTCTACACAGACATATAGAATTTTAAAATAAATTGAAACTCTGGTAACAGTGAGTATGTTCCAATGCAATTCAGATATTCAGTATATAACCCTAACGCTATTCTGGCCATAGAAAGTGTATGTAAATTTTCTGTACAGATGTAAGTGTTTTTTTTCTCTTATCCTTGGGTGCCATCATGTGGCCAAACATAGGTATTGCACAATCACTGATAGAAAAATTACATCAAGGTCCTGTTTAGAAGCAAAATTGTGTAACTCTTCATGGTTTATGGTAGGGTCAAAGCTAGGATACTAATTAGGGGTTAGGGTTAGGAAAATGATGACATGTAGGCCCAACATTAGGGTTGGGATTATATTTGGGGCCCATTTCAAGAACATCACAGGGGGTTAGAACTGGGACAAGGGTTATGTTTACAAACAGGGCTAGTTTTAAGAATAACCCTAGGGTTAGGGTTGTTCATTAGGGTTAGGGTTAGGGTTAGGGTTAGGAAAATGATGACATGTAGGCCCAACATTAGGGTTGGGATTATGTTTGGGGCCCATTTCATGAATGACACATGAGGTTAGAACTGGGACAAGGGTTATGTTTATAAACAGGGCTAGTTTTAAGAATAACCCGAGGGTTAGTGTTGTTTATTTGGGTTAGGGTTAGGGTTAGGAAAATGATGACATGTAGGCCCAACATTAGGGTTGGGATTATGTTTGGGGCCCATTTCATGAATGACCCATTAAGTTAAAACTGGGACAAGGGTTATGTTTACAAACAAGGCTAGTTTTAAGAATAACCCTAGGGTTAGGGTTAGGGTTAGGGTTAGGAAAATGATGACATGTAGGCCCAAAATTAGGGTTGGGTTTATATTTGGGACCCATTTCAAGAACATCACACGGGGTTAGAACTGGGACAAGGGTTATGTTTACAAACAGGGCTAGTTTAAAGAATCAGCCTAGGGTTAGGCTTGTTCATTAGGGTTAGGGTTAGGGTTAGGAAAATGATGACATGTAGGCCCAACATTAGGGTTGGGATTATGTTTGGGGCCCATTTCATTAATGACCCATTAAGTTAAAACTGGGACAATGGTTATGTTTACAAACAAGGCTAGTTTTAAGAATAACCCTAGGGTTAGGGTTAGGGTTAGGGTTAGGAAAATGATGACATGTAGGCCCAACATTAGGGTTGGGATTATGTTTGGGGCCAATTTCAAGAAAATCACATGGGGTTAGAATTGGGACAAGGGCTATGTTTACAAAAAGGGCTAGTTTTAAAAATAACCCTAGGGTTAGGCTTGTTCATTAGGGTTAGGGTTAGGGTTATGAAAATGATGACATGTAGGCCCAACATTAGGGTTGGGATTATGTTTGGGGCCCATTACAAGAACATCACATGGGGTTAGAACTGGGAGAAGGGTTATGTTTACAAACAGGGCTAGTTTTAAGAATAACCCTGGGGTTAGGGTTGTTCATTAGGGTTAGGGTTAGGGTTAAAGTTAGGAAAATGATGACATGTAGGCCCAAAATTAGGGTTGGGATTATGTTTGGGGCCCATTTCAAGAACATCACATGGGGTTAGAATTGGGAGAAGGGTTATGTTTACAAACAGGGCTAGTTTTAAGAATCACCCTAGGGTTAGGGTTGTTCATCAGGGTTAGGGTTAAGTTTAGGGTTAGGGTTAGGAAAATTATGACATGTAGGCCCAACATTAGGGTTGGGATTATGTTTGGGGCCAATTTCAAGAAAATCACATGGGGTTAGAACTGGGACAAGGGCTATGTTTACAAAAAGGGTTAGTTTGAAGAATAACCCTAGGGTTAGGCTTGTTCATTAGGGTTAGGATTAGGGATAGGGTTATGAAAATGATGACATGTAGGCCCAACATTAGGGTTGGGATTATGTTTGGGGCCCATTACAAGAACATCACATGGGGTTAGAACTGGGACAAGGGTTATGTTTACAAACAGGGCTAGTTTTAAGAATAACCCTGGGGTTAGGGTTGTTCATTAGGGTTAGGGTTAAAGTTAGGAAAATGATGACATGTAGGCCCAACATTAGGGTTGGGATTATGTTTGGGGCCCATTTCAAGAACATCACACGGGGTTAGAACTGGGTCAAGGGTTATGTTTACAAACAGGGCTAGTTTTAAGAATAACCCTAGGGTTAGGGTTGTTCATTAGGGTTAGGGTTAGGCTTAAGGTTAGGGTTAGGAAAATGATGACATGTAGGCCCAGCATTAGGGTTGGGATTATGTTCGGGGCTGATTTCATGAATGACACATGAGGTTAGAACTGGGTCAAGGGTTATGTTTACAAACAGGGCTAGTTTTAAGAATAACCCTAGGGTTAGGGTTGTTTATTTCGGTTAGGGTTAGGGTTAGGAAAATGATGACATGTAGGCCCAAAATTAGGGTTGGGTTTATATTTGGGGCCCATTTCAAGAACATCACACGGGGTTAGAACTGGGACATCGGTTATGTTTATAAACAGGGCTAGTTTTAAGAATAACCCTAGGCTTAGTATTGTTCATATGGGTTAGGGTTAGGGTTAGGAAAATGATGACATGTAGGCCCAACATTAGGGTTGGGATTATGTTTGGGGCCCATTTCAAGAACATCACATGGGTTTAAAACTGGGACAATGGTTATGTTTATAAACAGGGCTAGTTTTAAGAATCACCCTGGGGATAGGGTTAGGGTTAGGGTTAGGAAAATGATGACATGTAGGTCCAAAATTAGGGTTGGGATTATGTTTGGGGCCAATTTCAAGAACATCACATAGGGTTAGAACTGGGACAAGGGTTATGTTTACAAACAGGGCTAGTTTAAACAATCACCCTAGGTTTAGTGTTGTTCATTAGGGTTAGGGTTAGGGATAGGGTTAGGAAAATGATGACATGTAGGCCCAAAATTAGTGTTGGGATTATGTTTGGGGCCCATTTCATGAATGACACATGAGGTTAGAACTGGGACAAGGGTTATGTTTACAAACAGGGCTAGTTTTAAGAATCACCCTAGCGTTAGTGTTGTTCATTAGGGTTAGGGTTAGGGTTAGGGTTAGGAAAATGATGACATGTAGGCCCAACATTAGGGTCGGGATTATGTTTGGGGGCCCATTTCAAGAACATCACTAAGGGTTAGAACTGGGACAAGGGTTATTTTTACAAACAGGGCTAGTTTAAACAATCACCCTAGGTTTAGTGTTGTTCATTAGGGTTAGGGTTAGGGATAGGGTTATGAAAATGATGACATGTAGGCCCAAAATTAGTGTTGGGGTTATGTTTGGGGCCCATTTCATGAATGACACATGAGGTTAGAACTGGGACAAGGGTTATGTTTACAAACAGGGCTAGTTTTAAGAATCACCCTAGGGTTAGTGTTGTTCATTAGGCTTAGGGTTAGGGTTAGGGTTAGGAAAATGATGACATGTAGGCCCAACATTAGGGTTGGGATTATATTTGGGGCCCATTTCAAGAACATCACATGGGGTTAGAACTGGGACAAGGGTTATGTTTACAAACAGGGCTAGTTTTAAGAATAACCCTAGGGTTAGGGTTGTTCATTAGGGTTAGGGTTATCCAGATATGGATGCTTTTTAGAAGATGAATCAATTTAAGCTTGAGTGCTAAACAAGAGCATTTTGCAATATAAGATTTTTGATTGTTTAAAGCAGCTGCTTTGGCAGTTACTTGTACATGTAAAGGTACAAGAAATACAACATTTTATGATACTAATAATAAGCTAATAACTAATAAAAAATGAAATTCTGCTGTTCTGGCATACTGCTCCCTCAACATGAATGCAGGGTTCTTTTACTTAATATATATATATATATATAATATATATATATATATATATATATATATATATATATATATATATATATATATATATTACTATTTTAAAGGAAGTGTAGAAAGGAATCTCACTTTGTTTCTGCCACCTGACCTAAATGTAGCTGGTTAATGTGATTACCATAATGTATTAGAAACTAAAAGCTTTCATTGAGAACTTAAACATACAAAGAACATGTTTTATATATTACAACTTTCAAATATCTAGTTAGAGCTGCAATAAATATTATGTTTTTATTTAATTAATTTAAATAATTAATTAATGTACACCATCATCAACTTGGTGATAACACAACTTTGCAAATCCTGTAGAGCCATTAGCTGAAATTCGCATTATTACAGCACTGATAAATAAAGGCTGCTTACCTTTGCACCTTTGAACAAACTGAATGGTTGTATATTAAATACAGCTAAACATAGAAATTATTTATGTTCATGATAATACAACACAGAAAGGTCAAATGAAATTTCCAATGCTTTATCTCAGCTCAAGTTGTGCTATGATGTGCTAGGCTATGGTGATGACCAGAGTCAAAACTAAAAAAAAGGCAAGATTGCAAGATTTCTGCCACATGGGACTAAATATTGGAGCCTGTGCATAATCTCTCCAAATAACCTGATCCCAAATACTTTACACCATGTATGTACCTTTGTGAACCAGAGTTGACTCTTGGCCAGCTATTCTTTCTCCAACCTTACTAAACTTCCCCTCTAGGCGATTTCCTAAATTGCCTGTACGGATGCAAAAGCCCTGACTGCCACTCTCTTGTCAAGACGTCATATTCAGGTGAAGACAAATGTGTGATAAATAGTGGATAGTGAACAGTGTCTCACTCTGGATTCCCCCATGCTGTCTTTAATTTTGCTGAGAGAGAAATACATTCACTGAGCACTTTATTAGGAACACCTCTTTGCATCTACACTCCTTGTCCATTTTGTCAGCTCTACTTACAGTATAGGTCCACTTTGTAGTACTTTACATAATATTTTGTCAGCCCCCCCTTTAACCATGTTATTTAATGGTCAGGACCCCCACAGAGCAGGCATTATTTGGGTGAGGGGTCATTCTCAGCACTGCAGTGACACTGACGTGGTGATGGTGTGTTGTGCTGGTGTGAGTGGATCAGACACAGACACAACACTATTAGACACTCCTACCTTGTCAGTCCACCTTGTAGATGTAAAGTCAGAGACGATAGCTCATCTGCTGCTGCACAGTTTGTGTTGGTCATCCTCTAGTCCTTCATCAGTGGTCACAGGACGCTGCCCACAGGACGCTGTTGGCTGGACATTTTTGGTTTTCAGTCCAGCAGCGACACTGAGGTGTTTAGAAACTCCAGCAGCACTGCTGTGTCTGATCTACTTGCACCAGCGCAACACACACTAACACACCACCACCCCATCAGTGTTACAGCAGTGCTGAGAATGACCCACCACCCAAATAATACCTGCTCTGTGGGGGTCCTGTGGGGGTCCTGACCATTGAAGAACAGGGTGAAAGGGGACTAACAAGGTCTGTAATTGTAGAACTACAAAATGCTCTTATATGGTCAGTGGAGCTCATAAATTGGACAATGAGGGCAGATACATGGAGGTGTTTCTAATAAAGTGCTCAGTGAGTGTAAAGATTACATTGTTATACTACTTAGAAAATCATTCAGTTGACATATTTCTTTAAGAAACATGCAAAATGGTCATACTTACCTTATAACCAGGTAGTAGCCATGCTCTGCACTGTCAAGGTCTCTGAGGTATTTATAAGACAGTCACAATCTGATGTGTCTCAGGAATTTGCATGAAATGTCTTCTCATGTTGATATAGCTTTTGCATTTTAACTGAAAGAGATTAATTATTTGCTTTACGTTACTGAGTGGGTGAGTTCATGCTTTTGAAACATCACAACTGGAAAATTAAAATGGAAAAAATACTGGGGTCTGATTACTTTTTAGATGTAAAATATCATTTCACATAGTTATTAATAAGCCATTAAGTCAGTCTAGGTACATTACACACATAATTGTTTAATCACTTAAATACTAGATAGGCCGGTACATCCACAGCCGGAACTTCTGTCACTGAAGCCGTCCATGGTGCCAAGGGTAGCTGATAGCCCAAAAAACACTGAAAAGGAGTCAGCCCTGTGGTAGAACTGGTTAGAGAATTTTGGGCTATTTCGGCCCAGGCTAAAAACCTGTACCAATCAGAAGGCTTGTCATGGCGAAAAATTCTCAAAAACTTGCCTAGCTCTTGGTTCATACGTTCACATTGTCCGTTAGCTTGTGGATGATAACCAGAGGTCAAACTAATAGATACTCCAATGTGCTCAAAAAATGCAGTCCATACCTGAGACGTGAACTGTGACCCACGATCAGAAACAATGTCCTCTGGGATCCCAAACAGCCTAAATACATGATTAAACAAGGCTTCAGCAGTCTGGAAAGCACTGGGAATGTTTTGGAATGGAATGAATCTGACTCCCCTTGAAAATCTATCAATCACTGTAAGAATGGTGTTAAAACCTTGTGAATCTGGAAGGTCAGTCACAAAGTCAACGGCTACATGAGACCAAGGTCTGGCAGGTATCGGAAGGGGCATTAGCTTGCCTGCAGGTAGAGTTTTCGGGGTCTTACATTGTGAGCAAGTGGAGCATGACTGAACAAAAGAATGGATGTCTTTAAGCATAGACTCCCACCAATATCTGTGAGCTAATAGCTGATGTGTTCGTGTCTCCCCAGGGTGGCCCGAGGTCAGGGATGAATGGGCCCAAGTTATCAATCTATTACGACATTCTGGGGGTACATACTGTCTTCCTGCAGGACACTGATCTGGAATGGAAGTGTTAACTAAAGCAGCTTCTATGTCATCATCGATTTCCCAGCGTATCGATGAAAGGATCACTTCTGGGGGTAAAATGGGTTTAGCGTCCTCCAGCTTTGTGTTGACACTGTCTCTTTGATGTATGCGGGAAAGAGCGTCGGCCTTGGTATTACAAGATCCTGGTAGATAAGTGATGCTGAAATTGAAACGAGCAAAAAACAGTGACCATCGAGCTTGACGAGCATTTAATCTCCGGGCACCCCTAAGATATTCTAAATTCTTGTTATCAGTGAGCACGGTGAAAGGATGGTTTGCTCCCTCAAGCCAATGTCTCCACTCTTCTAAGGCTAATTTTACCGCTAGTAATTCTCTATCACCAATACCATAGTTCATCTCTGCTGGCGACAACTTGTGGGAATAAAAGGCGATCGGATGCAATTTCTGTGGGGACCCAGTTCTCTGCAACAAAACGGCTCCTACGCCCGTCTCTGATGCATCCACTTCTACCACAAAAGGTTGGGAAGGATCAGGGTGTTTGAGAATGGGAGCCGTAGTAAAAGCTGCTTTGAGACGTTGAAAGGCAGCCTCTGCTTGCTCTGACCATCGGATCTTTTTTGGCGAACCTTTTAATAGGGAAGTAAGGGGAGCTGTGATAGTACTGAATTTCTAATGAACCTCCTGTAAAAATTTGCAAATCCCAAAAATTTTTGCAGCTCCTTGACTGAAGTGGGAGCGGGCCAATTTACCACTGCGTCAACCTTGTGATCATTCATGATCACTCCCTGATTACTAACTACATATCCTAAGAAGTCGACAGACTCCAAGTTGAACTTGCATTTTTCTCCTTTAACATATAGATTATTGTCCAATAGCCTCTTCAACACTGCACGGACATGTTGCACATGAGTCTCCTGGTCTGGTGAGTAAACGAGAATATCGTCTAGATATGCAATGACAAAGTTCCCTAGCATATCCCACAGTACCTCATTTATGAAAGCCTGGAAAACAGAGGGCGCTATAGAGAGGTATTCATAGCGCCCCTTTTAATTGTTCTAAAGCAACTGGAACTAGGGGAAGCGGATAGGGATAGGGCTTGGTGATTTGATTAAGGGCTCTATAGTCTATGCAAGGGCGCAGTCCTCCATCTTTTTTCTTTATAAAGAAGAAACTAGAGGAGATTGGGGAAGTGGATGGCCGAATAAACCCTTGTGTTAAAGCCTCCTGAATGTATACATCTAGGGCTTTCTGTTCTTCTTGGGTCAATGGATACACTCTGGCCTTGGGGAAAGTAGGATTATCTAGCAACTCGATAGCACAATCATATGGCCGATGAGGTGGTAACTTGGTAGCGTTTGTTTTATTGAAAACTTCTCTAAGGTCTAGATACTCAGGTGGGATTTGACTTGGGGTTTCCACATCAGGACTTTCTACTGATGTAGATAACATGGAGACTACTGGAGGGGTCATGCAAGTGAGTAGGCATTTGTCAGACCACTTCATGATAGTGTGTTCTGACCAGGAAATGGAAGGATTGTGTCTCTCAAGCCATGGGAGTCCTAATATCAGTTCGAACTCAGAATGTTCTAAAACTAAAAAAAGACAGTGTCTCTTGGTGCAGAGCGCTGATCCGTACAACGATGGGAGTGGTGATTTTGGAGATGGTCCCGACTCCAACAGGTCCTCCATCTAGCGCTGCCACCTTTAACACGTTCTGAAGACTTTCCACAGGAATCTTCAGCTGTTCCACGATCCGGGCATGAATGAAATTCCCTTCTGCTCCGGAATCTAGGAAGGCTGAAACAACAAGAGAATCGGATTGGCAGCAGATACTGACAGGTAATATTAAAGACTTGGAAACCAACCCTTTTGTGGGAACACTCACCACATTAGCACGCGGAGTGTACTTATACAAGCAATGAATATAAGCAGAATTAGGACTAAAGTGTAACTTGATGGATAGCTTTTGTGAGGCCAGCACATTTATATTTGATACTCATTAGGGATGTTACACAAGTGTTAGATAAAGGTGTTTTTAATAAAATGACCACTGAAGATGAGTACAAGGATGGTTGATCTGACTGACTGTGGTCAGGGCCAAAAAATAGTTTAGAGCCAGATTCCAACCCTGGTCTCATCTATTGGGCCAGTTAACACACCTGGGTTGCATTTATTGTCATTACTGACACTTAAACATGATATCATAACCATCTAAAATAAAGAAAAAAATATAGAAGTGAAGTGATAAAAGCATCAGAGCAATATGTTCACCAAAAACACAAAATATCTATAGACAGAAGCTGGTCCAAGCCTGGGCATTCTCATTAATGGCCTAGTTTTGAATTTCTATAAAGGTGCTCTTGAACAGAATTCATGTTTCCAGGCTGTTTTAAGGACGTTCTTACAACCACAGCTAACTACACTAAAACTTGTTTATCTCCTTCTCAAGACAATGGATGTAAGCTGTTCTTTGTCTTGAAGGAATTTATTGTTGTGAAATGTGCTGTGTTGTGGGTGTATGTGCTGAAGTTATATTTTAGGCTGCCTATTTTTGTGTTTCCCCTTATATGCTCATGTCTGTCACACCTGTCACTTGTCATGTATAAGCTGGGTCTAATCTTGGCATCAGTCCAGCTATAAAACTGTGACAGTCCATTGTCTTACGGGCTGGCTGGGTGTCTGGAACCTGTGCACACAACAAATAAACTTAATTTGTCCAGACAACAGACCTAGTTCCCTGGTTTGTTGGGGTTTGGATTCTATTAAGTGGTGCTGTTTTCCCGGATTGGACATCTCATCTCTATGCTCTATGTGAATGCCCATTTCGAAGCAAACCCTGAAACCAGTAGGATATCGTCCTCTTGTTGATGGAACAGAGGGGAAGACCGCGGTAGTGTTCCCATAAGCCCATGGCAGGAGAGAAGGCTACCACACAGAGGGGTGGTAGGGTGGCACCTGATTGGTCTGATAATGTTTTCATTGTCAGAGTGGATGAACAGTTATGTAAACATATAGATTCATCTAGTTTGGACAAATACTGTCAAAAGAAAGTGCCTGTTCATTCAGATAAAATATGGTCCCTAGATGAGAAGCTAAATATGTCATTCTGGCAAACTTGCAGAACATGTCTTAATGCATGCGACCTCCAAGGCAAATTAGGCCTGTGGAAGTATAAACGTAAGGAAAAGTTTGATGTTTAAATTAAGTTTGATATAGTGACTGGGACTAACTTCCTGGGAAAGCTCAGGGTTGAGTTTCAGATACAACTGAAGCTGTGGTTAGAAGCCCAAAGTAGCGCTGACCTCTGCCCTGTACTGGGGTCTGTGCAAGTTTTTATGGTTGTCCTGTGTTGTCATGGTGGCATTAGGTGTAATCAATCAGCTCATGGGGCAAGGTATTATTATTTTTTATGCCTGAATTGGTCCAAATCTCTTGCAGATTGTGGCTTACTAAAGGTTGAACATGTCAACCTGACTGGGTTTTCCTTGTCTGAAAACTAAGCAGTATGAAATTAATAATGCAACATTGTCAGGTATTATTTTGATAGCTTCCTCAAACGCAGAGGAACATGAACATGACTTGCTAGCTTTGTTAGATTACCTACATTCGGTAGGACACAAAGCCTCTTTTAAAAGATTAATCAATCCTCTGTTCAGTATTTAGGACAGCTGGTTTTGCAGGCTCAGAAGTCAATTTTACCTGACTGTTGTGCCACACTGTGTGCTATTTTATTACTTAATATGTTAGCACAGCTGCAATCTTTTCTGGGGTTGTGCAATTATTGACAATTTTGAATTGAGGTTTATGCAAAAATCTGTTTAACCACTATACGATCTAACTAATTAACCAGAAAATCAGAAACCAGTTTCAGCTAACTTATGATCAGTTAAGAGTTTCATTCTCTTAAACCTGCATTATGCAGTGCCCTAGGACTAGCGAACATGGAACTACTGTCCACACTGTATGTTTCAGCATCACTAGGATTTGTGTCTAGCTGTTTAACTCAAACTCATGGTGACAAAGAGAGGTCTGTCTTTTAGTACTCTGCTAAAATAGACATGGTTATGCTAGAATGTCACCTTGCCTGAGAGCAATCCAGGCAAACTATTTGTGTGGTTTTAGCTGTTGCTCCAATTGTTTTGGATTAAGTTCTCATTGAAATGTCCACACTGAGTTTCCTCTTTGCTCTTAAAAGGACAAGATTCTTTCAATGACGCACAGGGTGGGCTGTCACAACACAGTATGAAAAAATAGCTACTGGCAGATTGCCAGATCATTATTCCACACAACAGGCAGAACTGGAAGCACTAACTTGTGCCTGTGTGCTTGCTAAAGATGTAAAAGCAAATGTATTTGTTGATTCAATGTATGTCCATGGCATATACCATGATTTTGGCTTGTTATGGAGACAGAGACATTTTTTGACAGCAAATGGAACCCCAGTGAAAAATGCTCATCAGGTGGCAGACCTAATGGAAGTGCTTACACTTCCAAAACAGGTTGCTATTATTAAAATAAAAGCCCATTCTTTTGCCACATCTTCTGAACACCAAGGCAACTGTTTAGCTGATAATGCAGCAAAAAGGGCTTGTCTTTTGCCTATTGAATATATCCTGTCACCCTGTGAACAACCTGTTAAAATTTTGGCTGATCTACTTGCTTTATACCAGCAGGCCCCGGGTTTGGAAGTTTGGACTTGGGTTGAGCGAGGTGCAGCTCTTCGCGATGGTATCTGGGTTAAGGGGGCAAATATGTGGCTCCTGATGCCCTGCTTCCCTATTTGGTGGCTACCATACATAGTCTAGGTCACCCTGGAGTAACCCAGATGGTACACTGCTTCAACCAAGTATGGTGGAATCCTAAATTCCGCAAGTATGCCATTGTCTAGCTTGCACCACCTGTCTTAAGGCAAATCCAAGACTTGCAGTCTCCCTCCCCTACCAAACTGTAACACCACCGAGTGGCCTGTTTCAAGAACTGCAGGTAGATTACATCACTTTACCAAGATGCCAGGGAAAACAGGACTGTTTGATAATAATTTGCAAATTCAAGGTGCAAATAATTTGCAAACTCAAGGTGGATTGAGGGATATGCCACTACTAAAGGCACTGCCCTGCATACCGCTAAATGTCTGGTGAAAGATTTTATCCCAAGGTGGGGTCTCCCAAGGGTTATTGAGAGTGATCAAGAAACTCACTTTACTGGGAAGGTTTGTCAAGAAGTAGCAAGGTTGTTGGAGATAAGGTGCATCTCCACTGTCCCTATCGACCTCAAGCTTCAGGTCAGGTTGAAAGGATGAACAGAACTTTAAAGTCCAGACTGACAAAGTTACATCCTGAAGGGGTTTCATGGGTGGAAGCTTTACTGGCTGTACTTTGCAGCATCAGAGCTTCAACTAACAGAAGTACCCAGCTGTCACCATATGAGATTATTACTGATCATCCTATGTCACTTCCAGGAACTATTGATTTAAGAGCGGCAGACATACATATTATGTCTGATAGTCTGCTGCAATACTGCCAGACATTATCTGAGGCTGTTGCTGCTGCTCAGAAACAAGTGTTGGATGCATGGAAAGAACCCACAAAGGGGGGTCATCCTATCGTTGCAGGTATGTGGGTAATGGTTAAGGTGCATAACACTCAGCCATTAGGGCCAAAGTGGGAAGGTCCATATCAGGTCCTCCTTACTACACCTTCTGCTCTAAAATGTCAAGGGAAGCCAAAATGGATACATGTGAGCCATACCAAGGTGGTACCACCACCTAAAGGTGATGGCTTGTTTAGGGATAAAATGGGTGACTCTGGTTGGGAGATGCTCTGAGGAGCAACTATGATGTTTAGGTCATGGGGTCAACCTCAAGAGTGAAGATCTTCCTAATTCCTCTTTGCGAGTAGCGCTCCCCTACTCCCAGCAGAGGCCAGGACCCAGGTTAGGTAGGGAAATAAGGTATCCATTACAAGGGCTAAACCAAACCTTTACACAAGGGCATATGACATGGGTTGTGTACTAAGAATATGATACTGCTGCTATGTCTATGTGTTTTGTTTTAGGATATGCCCAGAGCAGACCTGACACTGTGACGAAGGAACAGGACATCAGACAGGTTCCTGAAGGGTGGTCAATGAACTGACATTAAAGCCTATCTAGGTCTCCTGACGCTACCCTGTGAGCTGTTTGGACACATCAACACTTTCCCCCTCTATTCTGGAAGAGAAGACGGCTACCATGACGACAAGCTGCATGAACCATAGACTTTTATAACAAAAAGGGGATAAAGAAGAATGAAACCTGTAGTTTTCATAAACATCCTGACAATAGCTTTTGCAGGCATGATGGAGGATGTTTGTGACCACAACATGGTCTGTGCTCAGGCCATCCTGTGAGCACAAAATCATACCTTAGGAGGTGATGGTTGTTTTGTCTGTCATGCCTTGCATCACTGCTATTATGTGATCCCAATGTCTAACATTTCTGCGCAAGCTTTATGTACAGACCATTCTGCATCTGAACCCATGAGAATAATAGCACAAATGATGGTAGATGGTATAAGTGAAGATAACTGGCCATTGCCTATTGTTAGATGTCTCAGGTCAAATAGAGCTGCCTGTTACAATCCTAATGCTGATAGCTCCCGGATTGTTGGCTGGCAGTATACTGTTCGAGATGGTAGTACTAATTACAGCTTTATTGTTTATCCAAATTTAACTATAGCGTGTGATTATCAGGATAAATCTAGCTGGAATTATGGAGTAGCAGATCCCATTCCTGTGAGGGCTTCCTCAGGTTGGGTATGTATTAACAAACCTTGTTATCCAGAGGACACCTATCTTGGTAACAGTACATGTTCTGTTTCAATCTCTGCCTTCTCTATGAATGGCACATTTTGGTGTAAACATTCTACCACCACAAATACCAACCCATGCGGTATTTGGATGAAGGAACCACTCCCTTTGGGTTTCTACTGGGTTTGTGGAAACAAGGCTTATCCATCACTCCCAGCTGATTCATGGTGCGGTTCCTGTTACATGGCTGTAGTCATGCCTCCTATTACAGTCCATACCGATCCATGGACCACATTACTATCTCATGGACCTTTATATTATATGAAAAAAGAACTTGGCATTACCCTAGCAGGTATACAAACATGGAATGGTCACATTATGAAGGACCCCTGGTCTAGTATAGCGCAGACAGTAGGGTGGGGAATATTTCCATTTGGAGGTGTTGTAGATGCCTTACAGAAGATAAATTATTTAGCTTATTCCACGCAGAAACTAGCTAATGAGACTAGTGAAGCTCTCCGCTTAGTAAATGATGAACTCCATGCATTACAAGAAGTAGTGGTGGAGAATAGGAAGGTTTTAGACTTGCTGACCTTAGAAAAAGGAGGGGTATGTCACATTCTCAATACTTCCTGCTGTATCTATATATATGTCCCAGATAACTATGAAAATATTGATAAATACGTAGCAGACCTTCATAGACTCATTCCAAATCCTGCTCCGGAGGGATCGCTTGATAAGTTCTTTAACTGGGTTGGCAACATTTTTGGAGGTATATTTTCTGGAATCTTACAGCAACTGCTCCGTTATGTACTTCTCTTTGTAGCACCGGTAATAGTTGCTATTGTTATTTACTTTTGCCTCAAAATTACTCTGGTGCTTAATGACTAAACTCTACCAGCATAGGCGTTCCTTATAACCATGGAACCACTTAATTTCCAAAATTTGCCTGTATGCAGACTGAAGGGAAAGAGACCCGTCTTTAGGATGTGAAGAAAGAGGGAAATACTGGCCATATTTCTCTGGAAGATGAAAGGATAGATTGATTAAGCTTGTGAGAACATACATTTTGTAGTATGTTCTAAGGGGGGAATGAAGGAATTTATTGTTGTGAAATGTGCTGTGTTGTGGGTGTATGTGCTGAAGTTGTATTTTAGGCTGCCTATTTTTGTGTTTCTCCTTATATGCTCATGTCTGTCACACCTGTCACTTGTCATGTATAAGCTGGGTCTAATCTTGGCATCAGTCCAGCTATAAAACTGTGACAGTCCATTGTCTTACAGGCTGGCTGGGTGTCTGGAACCTGTGCGCACAACGAATAAACTTCATTTGTCCAGACAACAGACCTAGTTCCCTGGTTTGTTGGGGTTTGGATTCTATCAGTCTCTATCTGTTTCCTCTGGCGAATGACTCAGGAACCACATCCAGAGATATTTTGCACAAAGAAATGGTCTCAGAGTTTAGGAGAAGACTCAGTGTTGGTGCTGAGTGAAGTGATAACAAACCATTTAACTCTACAACAACTATTTAATTCTATATTAGAGTGAATTTCACCCAGTATTTATACTTCATGTTAACTCAGTATTTATACACTGTGTGCACTGTTACTGCACTGTAAGAGCTATAAAAATTTACCTTTGTTCCAAATTATGTAAAATAAAATAAAAGAGTTACTTATACAGGTTGGCATGTTTGCACTTTATATACAGGACTATGCAAAAGTCCTGTTGTTTCTGAGTAGATTAGATATAACATAATCCACCTGCATAAGAAAGGAGAAATTTAAAGGAAAATAAGAGAAAAAACAAGAATTCCCAAAACTGGACTTTAAAATGATTAAAAGCTACAGAGAAAATAAGACTCCTAACAACCACCTGGAAGACCTGGCAGACACCAAAACTGCCCCATCAGATAAACAGCACTTAAAGCTTTCATCTTTGAGAGAGAGGAGAAAATCAAGCTGCTTCAGATCTGAAAACATCCACATGTATCTGTCCATCCTTCTACTGTGAGAAGACAACTCAGCACTATGGGTCTGAAAGGATGTGTAGCTGTCAAGAAGACCTCCCTGAGAAAAGGAGACAGACACATCAAACAAAGTAGCTGAACAATGGAATGACCACCCCAGAGTCCAGACCTCAACATCACTGAATGTGTTTGATTACTTCAGAAAATTTAGTGGGCACACTAAATACTGAAAAATCTGATATTAAATTTAGTTGTTGAGGTTGCTGTGTAATTTTTCTGTCCATGAAGAGTGACCAGTCAAAGGATTTTCTAATTTATTTCAGGGAGGGAGGCTCTTGCACTGAAACAAGGTAAGAAATATTTAGAAGCCTATTACACTAAACAGAGAAGCAGCTTTAATTGTCATGACCTGCGTACACAGAAATACAAAATCATGTTCATCTTTGATGGTCTGGATGAGTGTTGACTTCCCCTAGACTTCCAGAACAATGAGAGCATATTTGATGTAACAGAGTCAGCCTCAGTGGATGTTATTCTGACAAGCCTAATCAAGGGGAATCTGCTTCCCTCTGCTCTTCTCTGGATCACCTCTAGACCAGCAGCAGCCAATCAGATCCCTCTTGAGTGTGTTGATCAGGTAACAGAGCTCTGAGGGTACAGCGATCCTTAGAAGGAAAATTATTTTAGAAAGAGAATCAGTGATCGGAACCTGGCTGACAAAATCATCTCACACATACAGTACCTCAAAAAGTCTTTACATCATATGCCACATTCCAGTTTTCTGCCAGGTTTCAGCTGTTGTTATGGAGAGGATGTTGGGCAAAGCAGAGAGTGGGGAGATCCCAAAAACTCTGACTCACATGTTCATGCACTTTCTGAATTGTCAGACCAAACACAAGAGGTAGACATATCTTGGAAGAAGTGACTTTGATCCTAGTATTCATGCACTGGGAAAGCTGGCTTTTCAACAGCTTAATAAAGGCAACCTGATCTTCTATGAGGAAGACCTAAGGGAGTGTGGCATTAATGTCAAAGAAGCTTCTGTGTACTCAGGTATTTGCACCCAAATCTTCATAGAAGAGAATGCACTGCACCTAAAGAAGGTATACAGCTTTTTGCACCTGAGTGTTCAGGAACATCTTGCAGCTCATTTCTCTACTTCATCAACAAAAGTGTCCCAGGACAGCAAACTCTTGGTTTCTTATGCTTCTCTGAGAAGACAACCATGTCTGAGTTTCTTAAGAGTGCGGTAGACATGGCCTTACAGAGTGAGAACGGACCAATCAAACTGCCTTCTGAAGCCTACTGACACAAAAAGAAAGCCACAGCAATGAGGAAATTATCAGTTACATAAAGGAGAAGATTAAAGGTGACCCAGGTCCAGAGAAATCCATCTCTTCCACTGTCTCAGTGAACTGAATGATGATTCTTTGGTGCAGGAAGTTCAGGCAAACTTGAGCAGAAGAAAAAGGCACCGTCTCCATGGAGCCAACCTTTCTCCTGCACAGTGGTCTGCTCTGGTGTTTGTGATTCTGAATTTAGCTGAAGAGCTGGAGAAGTTTGACCTGTGGTGTTATGAACCAACAGAAAAATGATTGTTGAAGCTGTTACCAGTGGTCAAAGCATCCAGAATAGCTTTGTAAGTGTTTTCATTCCATATTGCATCTAGGGTTGGTTAAAATGTGATGTTCTGTATAGTATATTTAGTAGGCTTACTAAATATGCTGACTAAACAGTAGGTTTGGCATATTCTTCAAGACTTGCAGAGATCTGAAATTTTTTGGCCACAATATACGATGCAGGTTTTTAGAATACAAGTGATCCAGAGCTGCATATAATTGTTCAACTAAGTTCTTTGACCTGCATCTTAAGCCCAATTCAGGGTCAATAGAAATAACATGTAAGTTCTAAGTCTTTCTAGATGTAAGTGTTACATTTGAGAAAATACATAATTTCATTCATACAAACTGCCTTGAGAATGGTCCTCTCAGGAGTATCCTAAAGTGATTTGACACATATCCTAAAAGAGTAAAATACTGTGTTTAGTCTAAGAACCATACATGGAAATTATGATATTATTTGTGGCATACCTAAGGGTCCTGTACTAAGCCCATTTTTATTTCCATTGTACATATTACCATGAATAAGTAAACAAAAATCGAACCCTTTTTATTGAGAACAGAGCAAAGAGAAAAACATTTAAGTCAACTTTTAATGTTTAATCATCTACTTAATCAAAGCATTTAAATGTGGTATGGAATTTTTTTCCCATAGTCTGTGTAAGTGTAATCTCACAGAGAGAAGCTGTGCAGCTCTGGCATCAGTTCTCAGCTCAAAGTCCTCTTGTCTTAGAGAGCTGGATATGAGCAAAATAATTTGCAGGATTCAGGACTAAAGTTGCTCTCTGCTGGACTTAGGAGTCCACACTGTAAACTGGAGACACTTTCATAGTATATATCCAAGATCAATAAAATTCATTCAGAAAAAACTAATGCTAATCTCACAGAGAGAAGCTGTGCAGTTCTCACCTCAGCTCTCAGTTCAAATTCCTCATATCTGAAAGAGCTGCATCTCAGCAGGAATAATCTGCAGGATTCAGGAGTGAAGCTGCTCTCTACTGCACTGAAGAACGCAAAGTGTAAACTGGAGAAACTGAGGTGAGCTTTTTGTCTTCTATGCTGAGCCTTTTGTACCTCTCTCTCTCACACAAGCTTTGTTCATCTATGTCTATGTCACTCTCACAAACCACACAATGAAAAATAAATAGTAGTAGACCAAAATAAAAATATTGCCGTTGATACCAATAATAAATTCAACCTTCAAAATCCCAGGCTTATTATAGCCTAAGATTTATTAGTCAGTGATTACACAGATATAATGCAAACTGGCTGAGTTATTGTTAAGTTGTAGAGGTCTGTAACTGCCAGCAGGTCCTGCCCATTTATGTTAATTATGCAATTGCATATGATGCCTCTTGTTGTTGGTGCTTGTGAATATTACTGGTAGCACTATTTTGTGGCTAGTACACTATAAGCATGATGTTGGGGTAAGCTGTTTACTGAGTCTGTGCTTAATCTGTGAGGTTAATGAATATATATATATATATATGTTTTTGTTAGCTGATAAAATTTTATAGTCAAATATTCGAAAATACCTCCAGTACTTTGAGTTAAACAGTCCTGTAAAATCAGCCCAGCAGTCTCAGTAAAGCATAATTACCATATGTGTATGAAACGTTTATCACACATGAGAGTTGACTGTTATTACAGTAAAGCAACACACTTAAAATATCAGTACTTTATCAGCAGGATTTTTGCAGATACTGATAAGTCCATGAGATCTTACAGTTTTTACAGTTGTTTAGGCTCAATTTTGAAAACAGGACTCATTTCGTCCAAACACTACACATAATTTACACAGCAACACACAAGCAGAACATCTCAGATCATATGCAAAATGAAACACTTCATTCAAAACTATACAGTAATTTATAAAAACTCAATTTTCACTGTATGATGCATTCAGAGTTCTAACTCTGTTTGAACCAGTTACACACTGCTGTGCTTAACCTGAAATACCCTTTATGCTTTTCTAAAAAATATAGTCTAGGTTTAATTTTATTCAGAGATGTTATTCAGAGTAAAATGTATAAATAACCAAACACAACACACAAGATCAATACTGCACACTGACAGTGTTGGGCAGAATGTTTTGAAAAAGTAGTGATGGCTGAATACTAAATACACTGTCTTAACTGTATTCAGTAATGTATTCTGTTACAATATATTCAAAAACTAACATATTCTGAATACATTTAGACTATATTTGGAATCCATAATGATCTAGTACATGAGGAAAACATGGGTGTTTTTTTCTTTTTTTTTTTATTAATTCACAGAGCTCAGTACCACTGAGATTAATAACTGATCACATTGATTTATGACTCTGCTCAGGACTAGCCAGAATAATGTTTGGTAAAGAAACTCTTAATTTAGGTCCTCTTAAGGGTTTATCTAATGAGCATGTTAGCTACATGCAGTACACTGATAAAAAAAATTGTAACACTCCAGAACTGATCAGATTCTCGTGGATGAAATTAGAAAAAGATGCTTTACCGATTGAAACATTTTCCAAACTCATAGTCAAAACACAGGCAATGGTCAGATCCAAAACAGTCCAAAAACACAAAAAGACATACATAACCAGATGGCAGACAAAATCCAAAAGGGCAGAGAAAAAAGGCAGGGTCAAAAATCCAGAAAAACAGTCAAAAAAACAAGTAGGCAAAAACAAGAGAAAACGCTCAGTAGCTCACAATAAAGCAATACCTCGCAAAGATCTAACTAAAGCCTGGGCTTTTAATACTATCATAGGTTACATGAACAAGGAAGACAGGTGAAACATATCAGTACTCTGGTGAAGCGGAACGATGATAGGTTGTGGAATGACAGTGTCACGCATTTGCCAGTATCACAGCATGATATGGACTTCATTACCCAGAACTCTCAGGAGGATCACATGACTGGGCCACTCCCCTCTGACTTGGAAAATGCTAGGGACTCCAATACCCACAATCCTCAGGGGGATCACATGACTTCTGACCATATCTCGTGCTCCTATCAGTGCTCTCGTTCTCCGGAGTATTAACCATTTGCACCTGTGTTTGAAGATCATATGATCAGGATAGCATAGTTTATAAGCCCGGGCTTTAGAGAAGTTCAGTGCGAGGTATTGCTTCTTTACGAACTTACTGAGTGTTATTTCTGACCTTTTTGTCTACTGTTTTGACCTTGTGTTTTTGCTTTCTCGACTCTGCCTTTTTGCCTTACCCCTTTTTGGATACTGTTGCAGGTTATTTTGCTGATCTGTGTTTTTGACCTTTTGGACCGTTTATTGACCTGCCCTTTTGTCTAGCCCCTTGGTTTCATTCACACGGTGATATGATCATCGTTGTGTTTTGTACTTGCTGTTTGGTTTTGACCCATGCTTGTTTTTTGACTCCGCTTTTGCTTAACCCCATTAAACTACCTGTCGCCCTTTTACACCGCGAGCGTCTGGATTCTGTTGATTGTCACAGACAGTCAGCAGTCACGTGATCCCCAAGGGAGTTCTGGGAGTTGGAGTTCTCAGATAGACCTGATCTGGATGGATGTGTGACAAAAATAAAGCAACAGTGGTGTTTTTTTTTTTTTGAAGATTTTTTAAATTTAGTCAGAAAGTATTCTAAAAGTACTTTTCTAAAAATGTAAAAGTACAGTAAAATTCAAAATACAGTAAAACTGTATTCTGAATATTGCCTTTATAAAATGTAACTTGGACTGAATATAAATACTTTACGTCTGTACTCTAAATACATATTCCCAATACTTCTATTCCATAACATCCCAACCCCACATGCTGTGAAAAGTTTTACTCCTCTCCACATTCTAACATCAGTCAATACATCCATGCATTTCAAAAGGTTGCATTTTGCACTGAAATTCAGAACAGGAAATGTTCTAAATAGAATATAATACATAAGCATAGCAAAAACATTTGTAGAGACAAAAAAAGAAAGCATGAATAAACAAACTCACCTTTTACCTTTTAACAGTGCTTATACTTGACTGGTAAACTTAAAATTAAGCACCCAAGTGTCTGTACACCTGAGAGCCATATTTGATCAGTTGGTTCACAGGTCTGGTAAGGTATGTGAAAGGCAGTGCCTTGAAATGGTGACATGTTAGATTTCTGTATCTAATGTAGAAAAGTGTGTTTAGTAGTCTGCAAAACACTGTATAGTTTTTTGCTAAAAGTGTGAGGCTGAGAATGTGCCTATAGTTGTGCAGATCTGGGCTGAAGTTTTGCTCCTTCAGTGTCAGGTTTCACTAACTGTGTGTTATTTCTAAATTTAGTGTGTAAGCAATTGTAAAAAAACTGTAATATGCAACAGTGAAATAACTGTGGGGAAACTGTTGTCATTTCTGAAATATGATTCATTACCTGCTGAAAGCTTTATTTTAAGGGTTTTTTTTTTTTACTTTCAAATACATAGACAAGGCGAAATGTGTGGGTAGCAGGCTAGCCTGTTAGCATCCATTTTGCTCTCACTTTTGTTAGACTTTCATGACAAAAGCAAAAGAAAATAACTTAAAGTTTAACAATTCCATTTATGAGTGCAATCGCATAACATTTGAGCAAGAGTTGGACTGTGTATGTCTGTGTAACTGTGCATGTCACTCCTTTACCAGCTAATTTATATATTTATATCACCAGTTAAAATATATAAATATATAAATATATTTTATGTTCACTGATGTACATCACATATTGCAAGAGCAGCCCCCCACATATCACTGTATTGAAAATTTCCCAAAAATGACATTTGTGGGCCTTCCTGCTTTCTAGTGATAAACAGGTGGGCCTTGAGGTGGACAAGGTTGAGAACCCCCGCATTACAATACTTAAGAAAGTAATGTATTCAGAAAACATTTGGCATGCATATACATTAGAGTATCTGAGAAAACCTCTGCAGTAATTTTTATTTCACACTGTTCCTTACTGGTTGGCAGTAAATGTAATTCTTATGTTAATGTTTCATGAAAAAAATTAATTATTCAAATGAATGCAAAAATGATTACAAAATTCCCAACATTATTTTGGCTCTCGTGGCCTGTTTCAGTCCACTATCGCTCTTATAATCATGCTACCCTTTCACCAAACATTTGCCATATCCCAATAACAAAATCTATTGTATTGCTAATTTGACAGTAACGTGGGTAGCTGTATGATTTTTAGTTAATAATGTTATATGTAACATGGCCAAATGCATGCAGAAGTCCAGTACATCACTATCGCTTATCACTTGTGAACATTTAAACTACTGAGAAGACTGTTCAGTTTAATCATCCCTCAAAGCAGTTCAGTAACACTGAGATTAATAACTGACTCATCACACTGATTTATCAGTATACACCGGTTATGTATTAGACTATATTAGACAGTCTCATTTGTTCCATATACTAATAATAATTATGCAACATTTGGTTCCAACCTTACAAGCTGATTGGTTGAGAGGTGTTGTAATCATGCTGATATTTGTGACAACAGCACTGTTTTTTCCACACCAAAACTGTATCACTCCGCTGACGTGTTGCCAAGTAACAAGTTTACAGGCTTTATGCATGCAAACCTTAGTTGTTTTGTATTTGTGCTCATACAAAATGAGACGCACATCAACTTCTGAACCTTGATATTTCTACAGTTCTATGGCTCTATCTGTACCACAAAAGGTGAGCTTTATAGTATCAGCAGTTATCTTGGGCTGTGCACAGAGCACAATAAGCTAGGGCAGGGGTCGGCAACCCAAATGCTGAGAAAAGCCATTTTGGCCTTTCAACAAAAATCAAACCACCTTGGGAGCCGCAACAATTTGTCAATTTTACCATCTTGGCTGTAAATATGTCTCAGTACGTGCTAATGTCCTAGTATAGGCTAAAAAATATAATATAAACGAAAACACATGCTTAACTTGCTCTGCTTTAAGCTTCAGCTCAGCTATAGCTGCTTTTCTCACATCTCTAGCAGGCAAGTTTTCCTCAAAAGGAATAGTTTTTGAAAAATATCTAAATATTTGATTTTTTTAACGATGCTTTTCATTCGCCAGCTTCATGTTCAAATTTTCATATTTCACCTTAAATGATGCCTGAAGTACCAGAATGTAACTGCTGCGTCATTTAAGGTGGAACGGGAAAATTTGAATGAGAAACTGACTTAAGCTTTGCAACTTTAGTGTTTGGCAGTTTCTTGATGCAGATTAAACGTATCAGTGTTTATAATTGCAAATAAGTCCATTCATCTCCAAATTATCAATGTTCATCTTAAATCTCTCTCTCTGCCAATTCGTTAGCTACTAGCTAGGTGAGGTTGTTGTGTGTTGATATGGTGACCAGCAGTCTGCGTGCCAATCTTCAGAGTGAAAAGGTAAATTAGCAGTTCTACATTAACTCCAGTGTTTAAGACCATTTATTGTTAAACTGTGTTGAATGATCAGCAGAGCTTTATTTTCCTGCAAATGAGTATTATTTTTTTACCTGAAAATCTGTGGGGCTGGAACAGGGCAGTAACAGAGCCACGTTGCCAACCCCTGGTCTAGGGAATTATTACTATTGCACACAACAACAACTCATTTGTTGTAGAACTACTTTTTGGCAGAAGGTATTGTCAGTATTAAAGCATATTCAGTATGAAACTCTTTGATTTATTTTGTTTGTTTATTTTGTTGTATAAAAGCAATAGAACACTCAAGGTTGTGTGTTATAGCGAATAACATCACGGCTGTGATAATCTAATCATATATCAAATCATAGCCGTGACATTATTATGCAATAACACACGATCTTGAGTGTTCTATTGCTTAAATAGCCGTCAAACAGAACTAGAATTCATGCCTTATGGAAATAAGCCACCCCACTGTGCATCAGAACTCAGAACATGCAACTTGTAACCATATCTGTAATGTTACAAATGAAAACAAATACAGCTGATACTGATAATCACAACTTTTGGAGGTCAGTGCCGCCGCTCACTTCTAAGCTAATCCAAACAATAGTGTCGAACGGCAATGAAAGGGGTTTCCATAAAATGAGAACGTCCACATCAGGAACACCCCCTTAACTTTCATTGGCTGATATGTCTGCAGAATGGCTTCTCTCATTGATGGATATGACTCAATGGTGAAAATACATCAGTATTTGTAAAGACGTTACGCATTCTAAATTAATACTGTTTTTACATGTTTACTTAATGAGCATTTAAAAATATGCACGAATGTACAGAATTGTATGATTTGTATAGAGTACTGTCTTGCGGTTTTGTGATCCCCGACTTGAACTTGCAGTCTGAATGCCTATCATTGCTAATGGTAGCTATCAGCAGCGTTTTCAGCAGTACTACACAAACTGCTCCACACCAAGCATTATTTAAATTAATGTGCAATAATGGATTATAATGTGGATTATAATGTCCCTGATAAAAAAAAATAAATAAATAAAAAAAAACATCAAAACCATTAAGAGTTTCTGTTGGTTCTTGGGGGTTTGTAATGTGTTTTGGCTTTTCTTGATGGGTTGATAATGTAAAGGATCCTAACGGTTTAACAGGTGATCTAGTGCCAGCTTGCACAACATGACTGAAAGTAGAGTATTGCTGACTTTCAAGCAACCATGTGCTTAATTTCCACAAGTTTTAAGGACCTGATAAAATGTTAATGTAACAGTAAACTTACCGACATCACAATCTAATGAAGGCACTCGTTAATCTTGACCTTATTGATCTTTTTCGTGCTGTTCTGTTCACTCTGGAACATTACTGTGGCTTTTACTTCAAGCCCACCTGCCCGTGACATCACGTGAGGGGCGTTCCTGGGGGGCATAGATCACAGAAATGCACACGAGTGGGCTGCATTACCAATACTACTACAAAAAAAATAAAAAGAGAAGAGAAACCTTTTCAGTCCGTGTATCTTTTGGTTATTCGATTGTCATTTCAAAACCAGCATTGAAAAATGGGAAAATGGGTCAATTCTCGTTTTTGGTTTTGTTATTGTCAGTGCAAACACTAAAACTTAGCTTTGTTTTACAGTTTCACAAACTAATCATAAAATCAAAAAACAAACAAACAACAATTCTTCACAACAAACAGCCCAACACAGAGTCTCCTCTCTCAGTGAGAGTTTAGTTTAATGTAAGGAAGGCGCTGGTTGTCGGTGCTGCACTCGGAGGACTGAATGGCTTCCTGTCGTAATGAAGGTGTCTTGATAAAGAAGGAGACACAGGAGAGGCTACAGAATAACACAAATAACATTTTAGACTAACAGAACAACATTAACATCATTAAACCATGACAACGTCCCAGCCACTGCGCAGCTCTGCATAACGCGCCTCTAAAGCTCCCTCCCAAAACCAGAGCCAGTGGCAGCTGCCACAGTATTATAAGAATGATCTGCACACAAGACAGCTCACAGCTTTAACTCTTCTTTAACTCTTTAAATCTTCAGTCTTGTCTGCAGTTTTTCAAACGGCGCCCCGCCCTCCTCCTCACCCAATCACCTGCAACTATTGTGACTTGAATTTTGAGTGACCAATCAGTCAAAACGTGCCGCTCTGTCGTTCTGTAGTGCTTTTTCTTAAGACCTTTCTCAAGAACACATTTAAGAACAAGCTTAGGAAGATTTTGGTGAACGAGGCCCAGTGTTTGTAAAGGACCAGAGACCACAGATATTCTTACTTATACTCATTCTGGGGAAAGAGTGACCTCTGGTGGAGACTCTAGGAATCACCCAGTGACACGAAACAGACACAATCAGTTTATCTGCATATTACTTTGTAAGTTCTGTGTTAACTGTTTTTCTGTGGTTTCCACCATGTTACACCCTTTTTTCAACCACATGGTGGAAACCACCATGAAAAAAAAGGAAAAGGGTGGAGTCACTTTGCTTATACACACACACACACACACACACACACACAGACCAGAAATATCGAATGTTATTAAATATTATTAAACAATAAATATTGAAGTTTTGAGTGAAGTCATGATTCTTTCATGGGGTGTGCGGCTCCCATGACCCCCTTTGTGCAGCTGTCTGTGATGCCAGCTACTGGTTGGCAACGTGCCCCATGACTGTTGCCTTACTGCTCCCTCCACCATCCCAGTGACCCAACACAGTCCGGACCAAGTCCCCTATGGTACATGAGGGCATGCCACCCCCATGCATTCCCTCCAGAGCAGGAGTTTCAGAACGTCCATTGTCCTAGTCAACAGGTGCAGCCAGCTCTCTCTCAAGGCCGCCTCATCGCTACAGCAATTCTTCACTGCATTCCTACTGTTGTTTTGCACCCAAACTTGGCAGGCTGCCAAACTGCAGCTCCATGGGCATTCGGTCCATTGGCGTACTGGAGCGGAGGTGCAAGAGAGCTCTGTGTCCTCCTCCTAAGCAGCACGTCTTCTCGCTGCTCAACACGTCAGGTTTGCTGCCAGACAAGGGCAGTAACAGCGCTCCGCTCTGTCGCCTTTCCACTTTCTGCCTTTCCACTGTGGCGACTTGGCCACCAGTGACTGACCTGAGCTCAGTGGTGCTCGCTTTCCAGCCACCTGATGTGCCTGTCTCAGTGTGCAGGAGGACGCCAGGACATAGCAGAGAAACTGATGAGCTTGTGTCAACAACCATGGTGAGCCATCTGCCATTTATGCTGCACTGGACCCCCAGCCCAGAACAGCAGTTGGGCTTCCTGGCCAGAGCCTTGCTGCCTCTTCGCTGAGGATAAACTCTGTCTTCATTACATCAATAATGGCCTCTCAAAGGCTAGCCAGGTTGGCGAGTTGCACCTGCTACTTCAGTTTCTCCGGTGGCAGCATGTTCAGGAAATACTCCAGTATCAGCTCCTCCTTCACAGCCCTCTCAAGCTTAAGGTATGCCTGCCAAACCATAATGCACAGCTCCAACTCCACCATGTGTATGAGCTTTTCTTCTCGCCTCTGTCTGTCCAGGAGAACTTTCCTGACTGACAGTGCCAAAGGCTCCTTCTTGCGTGGCGCCGGCTGGGCTCTGCCATTGGTCAGTGGCTCCTCCACATGTAGCTCCAGCTGGGCTCTGCCATTGCTCGCCAGTTCCTTCTCAGCAGGCTTCAGTCGGGCTCCACCAAACCTCGCCATGTTGCTTTTGGTTTCTTTCTCGTTGGCTTCTCTTCTTCCTCTACGCCGTCTGTTTTTGAGTGTGAAGTAGTGCCATTCTTCTCCTGGATACTGGAGGGCACCATTCCACTTCTGACACCAATGTAACGTGGAGCAAAAGAAAATTCAAGTGAAGTCGTGATTCTTTTTAATTGGGGCACATGACTCCCATGAGCCCATTCATGCAGCTCTCTGCTATGTTAGCTCTTATTTGGCAGGGTGTCCCATCGCTGTCGCCACAGTATTTCTATTTTTTTATTCTAATGCATAATGTTTACCCTAATTTTAACATCAGTAACTGAAAGCAAACAATTTGGAGAAAAAAAAGAAACAAAACAAAAATATATGCATTAACATAGGAAGTAATTTCATGGTACATGGTATTACAAACATGATCGGAGTTTCCCCTTGAAATTTACAAAATCTGTGTGAACTTCAGCTCATATTCCTGCCACATGACAACACTGTACAGTTTCATAATGTATAGAAGATGATTGATCCCTCAACAAGTCCACGTTTGATTTATGTCAACATCAACCCACTTTAGTCAGTTAATAAAACTGTACAGATCTTTATCACCTACCATAGGTGTGCTGGGATACACCTAAAGTAACCAATCATCTTACTGAGAAGACATGACTAAATAAAGGCCTTTTTTAAAGTGAAAGTTCAGCCAAAAATCAAGGGCCAAATTTTTATAGACAATAATAAATATATGTTTAGCACATGATGTTTTCTCTCATCTTACAGAAGTGCTTCATATAGAATACTTACATTTAAAAAGGGGGGGGGAGTGAAAGTGTGGCAATCAGCTCCATGTAATATTACACTATATGTGTAACATTAGGGCTTAATGAGGAAGCAGAGAGGATGTAAGTATAGAGTTTTATTCAGAGAGCAAAACAGCAAAACATAGAGCACAAACTAAACATAACAGTAGGTACAATAAAGTAGAATCAGGTTTACAAGTAATAAAGACAACAGAGCAGTGCTGACTTCATAAAGAACCTAGCTAGAGAACCCAGCAAAAATAACAGGTGTGATCAGCTGATGATGACTGTAAGTAACAGACACAGACACATTCAGACTGATACTAATACTGAGGAAACAGGGACCTCTAGTGGAGACTCCTGAAATCACTCTATATCCTACATTTTTCTGTTTATTTCCTTTTTCCTGAGATACACTTATGACACTTGAGGATGGAAATGAAGACAAAGGAGACGTTCTTTCAGTTTTATCTGCTCTTTTAATTCATACTTTATTTCTTCCTCTGACTAAACAGAGCTGATTTTCTCCTTTAAAGACTGGAATTTCACTGGAATTTGAAATGAAGTGAAATCTATGCAAATTAATATTAGGGAGTCAACTAATACACGACCATCACAGCTCTACAATCCATGTGGTCCTAAACTGCTGTACCATCTTCCCACTGAGGCCCTTCAGTCTTTAGCATCCATTCCAGCCCTTGTAGCTCTTTTTTATTGTAATCTCATATAATATATACGTTATTTTTTTCACATTGTGTTTAATCATAGTGATTTCAACACCATAAAGCATAAAATTGCCGGTCTGGCCAGTAGGGGATGCTCTGCTGTCTTTTTTCATAATATTATCAAATAGTAATATTGTTATTCAATATTCAATTATTGATCCCTTTGGCTAAGATGAAGATCAAAAGTCGTTTTGCTAAGAAATCCAGAAATTTGCAAAGTCACATTGGCATATGACAGTGTTAAGGTGTGTAGAACTGTAGTGTTATTATGTAAATCTCTGGATTTGCTGATCTTGTGTGATAAGTCAGCATTATAACGGTCTAAGTTTTTCATATCTAGCCTCCATAAAATTCAAAGTAGTGATTTTAGTGGCAGTGAAAACTATTGATGGTCAGAAACATGGGTCAGCTCAAACACACTAAGCTTCATTAACAGGGAGTGCTGTAGTTAAAAACAAGCAGACGTCTTTATTTTCACATTTATTTTAAAATTACAATGTTAGCCTCTTTTATTCAGAGTATTCAGTGTGAACACTGAAAGGTGATGGATTCAGTACATGTGACCCTAAACGTGTAGTATATTAATACTAATACTAATAATAATTTTTTGTCTAAAATTTGGTGCCTGTGTTGGAGCTCCTGCCCCCTATCCATGACCCCATCAAACAGAGCTGCAGAGGTTCTTTTACTGAAGGACATGGGTTTGGTTCCTGTGTTCATCTGCAGAGAAAGGAGCAGGACAGCAGTTTAGCCACGTGCCGGCTGTGATGGGTTACCTCATACTCTATGTGGTTAATTAAAATAAGAGCTTCTACACTAAAAATTTGGACTCAGTTTCTGAGTAGACACATTTCAAAGCAGTAAAATATCAAGTTTTATCTCTATTGAAGCATAAAATTATTCATTTTACTAATTTTATTACAGTAAACACAGCAGAAATGTGTGGTGTATGGCGACCACAACATTCAGAAAACAAAGTTAGAGAAGGTTCCACACCTGCTGATAACAAGAGTCATCATGCTAGGTGTTACGATTGAGATGGTGCCCCTAGTATCTTTATGGGACCCTTCATATAGACACTGACACCACTGTAAACCCACAACTCACAGAACGAACTAATTTTTAAAGAACTCACATCAACATGTCACAGACACACTAACGTCTATTTATCTCACTCTTGTTCATAATGCAGCTCATCCATGCTAACCACTTTTAAACTGATCCTTCACAACCTGCAACATCATCTATTCATTATTTACAACTATAAAGTCTAAAACATCAAAATAATGTCTAAAAAATATGGAATTTATTAAAAAAACATCTTGTTTGGTCAGTTTCTTACCAGACAGCTAAATATGATGTATAATTATATGTATATCAGTTTGCTTGAAACATAACACACACACACACACACATTTTCTAAACTGCTTATCCTTCTGGGTTGCAGGGGGTAACGCACAAATAAGCAAATTACTTTCATCAAAAATTCGATTTTTTAAATTATTGAAGATTATTTTTGTATATGGGGGTATTATTTTCTATGCTCTGGGTCGCAAAAATCCTATTTATGCCATTGTTATGTGGTATAAATTTCCCAGTACTTTGCAAGACCGGGACCTTTATTCTGTACAGTGTTCTAGACTGATTTGTAAGGCTGAACTAATAGTTTAGAAATAATAGAGGTGAGGTTAACAGACTGGGGGGCACTGGATGTTGCATACACAAAAAAGTCTGGCGAATTAATACAAAGACACATGGGGTGTTGGAGCCTATCCCAGCTGTCATTGGACAGAAGGCTAGACATAAACACAATTAATTCAATTTAATTCTGTGTTTTTTAAACCAGGTAAGGTTCTGATATCTCTATCAGAAGTAATATGATTCAGACACACAAAACTTTGCTTTTGACCACAAAGTAGAACAGCATACATCAGCATGATAAAATAATATATTTTATTCACATGACATCTATAGTATAATTCTCATGAATTTGTTATGGACAAGTTTCCAAAAATGTACTGTTGTGAATCTCTACAGGGGTACATTTTCTTCTCTCATTGTTTACTTTGGGGGGAAACCACATGTTAAAGTAACACACGTTAATAACCCAGCTCCTTCAGCAGGATTCACCCCTGTGCCATCTCCTCTCGCGCTGCCTTCTCAAATGCTGGACATGCCTGCTGAATCCTCGCACTCAACTCTGCGGTCAGCTTTAAGTTTTGCTGGAGGACTAATGTTGCCAAGCAGCTGTTGCCGGTCCTCATTGCGCTTCCTCTTCGGTTGTCTTCGCCGCCATCCTTGGCACGTTGTTTCCACAATCTTCTCTGCCGTTTGGACCACTGAGGGGCATTATCCCACTTCTGACACCAGTGTGGCATCAGTGAAGAAGAAGACGCAGGAAACACAGTGCTTTAAAAGTGAATGTTCTTTTATTGAACAGGCAGTAAGCACTGCTGAAAAGGCCGAAATAGCAGGCAGGTCACTTCTAACCGTACACTTTCATCTGACGGTAGGCACTAACACTGCACTGACTACCCCACAGCCCAGCACAGAATGGCACAAAAAACACATGTGCACATCAATAAGCTAACAACAACTTATTTACAATAATTATCTCTCCTACCGTGAACTTGGCCCTTTCCACCATCAGGTTTTTTTTTAAAACGACACTTGACAATGACAAAGTCAGAAGGACAAAGCAATGAAATTATCTACTCTGTGAATTTTGTCTATAATCCCACCAATCTTAGGATTCTCAAACAGTACTGACATATACTGATATTGTGATATTACTTTTTAGTGCAAAGTGCTTCTCAAAAAAATTCTGTCTGTGGTCTCTCAGTAAAAACGGAAAAGGTCCCACATTTTCATGTCAGTACTGAAACACAAAGAGTTTTAATCCATAGGTGGAGCCTGATTTTAAACACACCCCTGCATTTTAGAGCAAGAAGTGAAATGGCATCCCTTGTGAGCACTTAGGTTCCATTTTTTTTAAGTAAATGTTTTCCAAAGTCTATAAATCAGTGTGGAACATTAAAAATTGTCACTACTGAAACATTTAAAAATCTAAAATAAAAAAGGAAAATAAGATGATAATAGAATTAAAAAGTCTAAAAGGCTAAAGGAAAAAGATAATTAAGACAAATAAGGTTTAACCCCTTAAAGGGCCAGTGCCTGCCCAAGGGCCCAAAGAGTTATTACACATTATTACTATGGCTCCACCAGTTGAAGTCCATGTAGTTACTGAATAATAAGCCTGGGATTTTAGTGGTTTAAGCTGCTTTTTAAAGCTGCTAACTGTAGATGCTTGCAGTATGTCTTGTGGGAGGGAGCTCCACACTTTGGGTGAGTGTACATTAAAAGCAGCCTGGTGTGGGCTGAAACAGTGTTTATAATAAAGGCGTGTGAGTTGGCTGTTACTGTCTCTTTGCATATTACTGTTTAACTCCTGGTCATCTGCAGAGACAAACTCCTCGTATATCAATAATCGTTGAATGGTTTCAACTTCCTAACAAATGTTGAATTTTTATCAAAGAACAGTTTGTTACCAATCAAAATTAGTGTTTACTGCCATGGTTTTCTTGGTTGGCTTAGCAGGTTGCAGATAGAGTAGCCCCAGTTCATGGAACGGCAATGCAATAGCAGGTTAGTGGACCAAAAAATGAGTTTTGTTATAGTATAAACATGCTGGAAAATCATCAGTTCAGTTAAAGCATTTGTGGGAAGTGGAATCAGGTGTGTTTAATAGGGAAGAACACTACATTCAGCAGAACTGAGGCCTGGAAGGATATTTTCATCTGGGTTGCTTATAAAGACTACACTTTCAGTCAATAGCTATAGCTGCAGCAATAATGCTTATCAGGTATCATCTAGCAGCTTGAATGTTGCCATTTATAAGATTTCAAAGTTTTTCTTGGTATTTGAAAAACGTCATATCTAAAAAGAATGAGTTTTATCCCTAATGTTGGGTTTAATTCCATTCTGTGTTGAGTCGGCTCTTGTTCTGCTTTACTGTTGATCACTCCTCTCACTTGGGAGCTTTAGTATTTTATTTTTGACTAAAAGATCCAAAAAGAGAGGAATAGAGCTTCAGTTCCTAGAAAGCTATAAAAATAAAAATAATTGGAATGAGGAACAGAGCTGTAGGTCATTCCATAATAACAGAGAAACCTGTGTAGCAATAATAATGTATAATAAAATTAATTATAATAAAATATATAAAAACTTATAATTAAATCAATTTTAAAATGTAATTAATGATCATATTGTGCTGATCAAATAGCTATTCGTGGTGATTTTACTCGAAGAAATATAAAATATAAATAAATATATATTTGTCACGCTTCTGGGTTCTCCTCCCTTGCCTAACACGCTCCAGGACTCAATTTCCCATAATTCCAATCCTCATGACGTCACCCTTTCCGGCAATCACAAGCATCTGCCTCGTTCGCAATCGCCCGATTATTAATGCAACTCACCTGTGTTTGTTTGCTCAGACTTCAAAAGGACTCCGGTTTGTTCTCCTCATTGCGAGGTGTTGCTGTTCACTGGTTTGCTGAGCATTTCTTTACTGGTTTTCATGACTTGTGCTTTTGAACCCTTTGCCTGTTTTTTGAATATTGCTCTTTTGTGTTTGCCCTTTTGCTCTGGTCACCTGTATTTCTGTATTTTCCGGTTTTTGACTTTTTGCCTGGCTTTTGGATTCTGATTTTGGATTTGCCCTGAGTCTGTCTTTTCATCTGACTGTTCTCTCATTAAACCAACTTCCGTTTTTAAGATTCGCGAGCGTCTTTCTGTGCTTGTGCAGCGTTACAATAGTTACAGTTTATTATTAAATAACATTTCAAATTTTTGCCATGATCTTATTTTGCCAGAAATACTTTAAATTGTCAATAAACCATCAGTTCACCTTTTGGTTTAGAACATTATAACTCACACTGTATAAGTTATTAATGAATCACAAATATTAATATGACAAGTGATTCTACACCTTGGAACGGATGGTTCTTTAAGGGTCTTTTAGTACAGGGAATGGTTCTATTTAGAACCATGGGTTCTGTTTTCTTGCATGTTGGAATGGTTCTTCAGATTGATGGAGAATGTGTTGTAATATGGTTCTACATAGCAGCAAAAAGGGTTCTGCTGTTGTTACAGTGTCAAGCTTGTCACAATAACAGAACCCTTTGTTTTTTTTGTTTTTTCAAAAAAGCTCTATATAGAACCATACGCAACCCATTCTCCATCAGTCTGAAGAACCATTTCATCATGTAAAGAACCATTTAAGAATGCACATAGTTCTATATAGAACTGAAGGTTTTAAATAAGTGTGCAGATCTTGCTGGTATTTCATTTAGCAGCCTTGTGTATGTGCGCGTGCGCGTTCTCGTGCGTTTGCGCGTGCGCGTGTTTATTTCAATGGGCGGACAGTAACAGTAATGTCAGTGCTCGGCCCCGCGGGACTGTTTTGAATTGAACTTCACTTAAATAACAAGGAGAAAGAGAAAAGCTGCCATGTCAGAAGAAAACGAGGACTCTAAGACTGTGGAGACGTTCATATGGGTTCATAGTAATATTATATATATATATATATATATATATATATATATATATATATTTACCATTTCCTGCTCTCTGTCTCAACTAACTTGCCTCGATTGCTGTAGTTGCTGTAACTTTAGATCCATACTTCCTGATGATCCGTCAGGATTTGCATAACATTGTGTTGGTCAGCCCGCAGTCCAGGGCTCAGGCGTATTGGAAAACTGAATCACTAGTTTTCCAGAGTACATTTTACACCCAGTGACTTGTATGTTAGACTAATGTTACCATATCAGTATCTTTACAGGTCACTTTGACTATTTGCAGTGAGTACAGATGCAGAGTGGTTGAAACAGATTGGCAAGCTGATCATGCTATATGTTGGGCAAGCAGCTGCCTTTTCTTAAAGGGGAATTCCACAATTTTTTTTTCAAAATATCTGAGCAATTCGGTGTGTAAACAGAGTAATTCAGAGTTTTTTGGTGTGAAGTGGCTCATTGTAGAAATGGTGATAGGAACCAGTTGTCGCCATGACTACAACACAAATACACCCATTTTATTTACTGTCCAAAAGCACCAGTGAACCTACAGGAGTCTTCTGAGTGTTTATATGGAATGTTGATTATGGTAAAATAGTGGAAAATATGAAAAAAAAATACATTTTGTTCAGGGACTATTTTACCTCACAGCACCCTGCATGTACTCCTCCACGAAGAATAGATTAAAATGCATTTTGAGCTAAAACTTTATCACAAAACAGTGGTAAAACAAGCCTCAGACATCAGGCAGCGTATTTATTACCACTTCATGAGGTAACTTTCTGTGAGGGAGCTTTTAGAGGTGGACGTCTGGTTCCTATCACCACCACTGTGAACAATTCTGACTCGGTAAGTTTCTCTGTAGCAGAGCATTTCACACCAAACCACTCTGAACGAATAAGTTTACATCTCAGTCATTTAATTACGTTTAATTTTTTGATAAATCAGTGGATTTCCTCTCTAACTGTGCTTGCTGAAGGCTTTTCCCCAGTCTGACTGTCCAGTCTTAATAAGGAATTTAAAGGGAAATTCCACAAAATATTCAAAACTTCTGCATGATTCAACCACTGAGTTGTAAACAAAGTTATTCGTAGTGGTTTGATGTGAAGTGGTGCATTGTAGAAAACCTTAAAGACTCCTTTCTTTACAGTGGTGGTGATGGGAGCGAATGTCTACAAAGCAAATATGGCCATTGTATTTACTGTGAACAGTTCTGACTCTGTGCTTCCTGTTGCACTGTAGCAATTTGTTCTAATAATGCCAAAACAGTTAAATGTAGTTGCTAACTTGTTTGATGAGTTACTTATGGGGAAAAATAAAAAAAAAATCTTTTATTTTTAATAATTGTTAAGATAAATATAGGGTCAGTTTGCTGGACTAAATCGCTATGCCAGTGTTACTTCTCCATTAGAAATACGTAGTATTAGTCATAATCTGGTTCTGGGAAAACTGGCCTTCAGACTTAGAAACTTTATTCATAACCATTTAATCCCTATAATTGTATACATATGCAACCCCATAATTTCTCATGCTTATTACTCACTAAAGCATATTCAGTGACTTATCGGGCGCTCCCCAAAGTGACCACTCTAGACCCAGATTTCTATAAAGGTAGTCTAGAAGGACTGGAATCTGGTGGACTATATAAATAAATTTTCATTTTATTCATGTTTCCAGGCTGCGTTGCTTCCAAAGGCCAAGGAGATCTTGGTAGGATCTGTGGTGTCATGAACGCTGCTGAGATCCAGAACATCAGTCTCCAGAGTAAAATGTAGCTGCTTCTGCCAGGAGACTAAAAACTGATGTCTGATCCTCTATCAGGACGATGATCTAAAGCCATCCTCAAAAATGACTCATGACTCACATTAAAAACATTCATAAAATGTAACGTCGTCAGATCAGTGGCAGTAAAAACTACTGATGGACAGAATCATGGGTTATATAACAATTATAATGTTGAGTTGTGATAATCACCTCTAACACGAGATTCTGATGAACCTAGAGATCTACATGATAACACACTACAGTTCTACACACCTTAACACTGTCATACGCAGTTGAGAGACAAAGTTTGTGAAGCTTTTAGGATTTTGTGGATTTCTGTCTA
Organism: Colossoma macropomum; assembly: GCF_904425465.1. Classification (NCBI taxonomy): domain Eukaryota; kingdom Metazoa; phylum Chordata; class Actinopteri; order Characiformes; family Serrasalmidae; genus Colossoma; species Colossoma macropomum. The sequence continues at coordinate 46,089 of NW_023495785.1, forward strand.
AATGGCTCCTAAAGTGAGAGAATTTCACTCAGGAATCTGAGGAGGAATCTGAAGAGGAAACCAGCCGTTTATCCAGATCTCTGCATCAAAAACTAAATTTCGCTCTTGTTTTGGACTCTCCTCAGGTGCAAAGTTTTTATTGTGGCCGTGAGTCATTTGTCAGGAGGGCTTTAGATCACTGTCCTGGTGGAAGAGTGTGTTGAATATTCTGCTAATAAAGAAATTCACAAATGATCGGTTTTGTCTTCTGCTCAAGTAAATTTTTATTAAGCTTCTCCATCACGAGCCCAGGATAGATACTGACTTTCACTTCACTCTCGAAAGTGTAAATGTTTATACAGAATATATATATATGGCCAAACACAAGCATGTTTTTCATAGATGTGCTGACATAAGTAAAGAAAACTCTCATCATAAGGTTAAGGCCTTTCCTGTTATCTTCAAAAAGTAGAAGAAACAGTAAAGCAGAAGAGGAACAACCCAGGAGCCAGACTGCAAATTGTCACATTCAAAAATATTAATTATCTTCTGAGAATTTATTGAGACATCAGCTCATATAAGCTCCTGACCTTTTCTGATCTATTGTTTCAGAGCGTACTGTTCTTGATCAAGGCCTTCAATGTTGATCACAAAATCAGGACAGAGTCAGCTCGTCAGAGCTTAAAATCACCATCACTACATTCCTCAAAAATAAGGCAGAATACCTCTAGTAATATAGGCAACATGTCTATATATATATATATATATATATATATATATATATATATATATATATATATATATACCTGTTTGTGTTTCCCTTTTTACATTAGAATTTCTCTCTCTTTCTAGCCTGGTTTTCTCTTTGATCATGTAATTTCAAATATATCATGAGATCAATTACATTTTACTGATCATTTTGACAACATTATTGTATAATTTAACACATTTTCATTTATATTATTATTATCATTGCATACTTTAATACATTTCAATGTGAATAAAGCTGCTCATAAAGCATCTAAACCTCTGTGTAAATGAAATACAACACTATACAATACCAGTGCACTAAATAACAAATTAAAAAAATTTCATTTTGAGTCCAAAATTGCATGTAAGAGAATGAAATTTAAATTCAAACATAGAAATAAATTTCCCTCACACACTTTCATTCTAATATTGCTACTGATGAGCTTCCATAGGACAACAACCTATGAATGGTTCATGGAACAGAAGACACAGCAGGTGTCGCTGTTCTTACACTGTTATGATCAACCACAAAGACAGCTCATTCTTGTTGTCCTTTCAAACAACCAGGTATTGCTGTAATAATTAATGTTTATGGTTATAACACTCCCAACTAAATAGTTATATGTTTGACCTAACAGGTGAATAAATATTATGTTGGTTAAACAGATCTCTCAGTGCTTTTTAGCTTTAGGAGGAGATTTTAACACTGTACTAGACAATAATCTTGACAGAAAACCACCAAGAAAAATAACCTCAACTAATAAACACAATGTGGTTGATTCATGGAGAGAGGAATATCCACTTAATGGAGCACTGAAGATCTGTCAAAGCAATCTTGCGTAGATTACTGGCTGATTTCTCATCAGAGTATTCATTATAATTAAATGTGTGTAACTATAAATGCCACACCACAGACTGATCACAATTTTATTAACATTGATTTCTCCTCAGAATCTTCAATTCCTAAAGCTTTCAGCTAGAAGTTAAACAATTCTCTCCTTTTACAATATATTTTCAGTCATCAGTGGAAGGACATTTCTATTTTAAAGTGTTTACATGATGGTGAATCATTTCAACCCCTAGCTGTCTTGGTTTTTGTCTATTTTCATTGAGCATCTTTATGTGCAGTTCATTCTATATGTGTATAATAAGCTGTGTACTGTTATGCACTGTTTCAAAAAAAGGAAAAAGAAAGATAAGAAGTCCCAAAACTGGAGATCAAATGTGTTGAAATATAAGAGCAGTGCTGAAGTATTTAAACAAACAGGGATGACTGGGTCTAGTTTATATATACTGTCAATGTGTGAAACCAACCGAACCATTTAAAAAAGAAACACCAAAACCCCAAAAAGCTGACAAAGACCTGTAATGTTTGACCTGAACACAGGTCAAATGTTCACACTTCAAACAGACCAAACTAAAGAAAAAGTGTGATAAGCTGGAACCAAACAAAGTAGGTTTAAATGCACCTTTAGTAAAGAAATATTCCATTAGCTTTAGTTACTTAGTGTATGACAGTAAGAGCGTTTTCACCCGATTAGTAACACCAACTCACAATGGTTTTACTATGTGAGAAAAGTCCCGCCTCCCAGCTGAAATGGAGACAGTGATTGGTTCTGCAGCTGAGTTATTTTTTTCATTTTGTGTCTATAAGTCAGCGCTGTGTGTTCTCCTTTTTGATGTGCCTCAAACAGTGGTGGGGTACCCTGAAAAGTGGTGGGTCAAATATCCATTCCCCCACACAGAAACCAGCCCCCCCATGGTTTCAGAGGCTCCCCCAACAAACTGTTTGAACGATAATGATGACCATGATGATATTTTTCTTAAAAAAATAAAAAAAAACTTTGAGTGGTAACGATGCTAAAGAGCAAATATAATCACACAAGATGGTATCAGTCATGCTGCAGTCTTTTTATTCATTTTTACACACGAGAATCCAGAAAGGAGCAAGAATTACAGTTCATTTTGTGTGGTCTGTAAGTCTTCATCTTTCACATTTTCATATCTAATGATTGTTTCATGACATAAATCATCAGACAGTCAAAGCGAATCAGTCAGCGTTAACTTTATTAACATATTCACATTTCATGTTGCTCTCCGTACGTTCGCTGCTCAGTTTGTAAACACGTTCACAGTCACTAAATCCTGGTGGAATATCTGTGACAGGTTCACTTTAAACACCTCATAAGGGGGTATCAGCACTTCAGCCTCAGCCTCTGAATGCTTTGATATGCTTGATATATCAGCACCGTAGCATGTAGTGATGATAAAACAGGTTCTTTTCCAAACTGTTTCAGTGTAGAAAAGTGTGAAGAAGAAGCAAAGCTACCAAATCGCACTAAGGCGTCTGTTATCTCGATCATAGTGTTTGTGCGACGGTAAGTGGTTTGGCACTTGTGCTGAGTGTTGCGAGTTTGGATACCATCTGTTATCAGAAAGTGTAAAGAGATCAACCCAAACTTGGTCATGTAGGTCCCTCTACCCTCACGCATTTTATCATTAAGTTCACTGTAAACAAGGCTTCCGGTGTACGCTCGAAGGGCTATGTTTGTCAAGTCTTTTTCTGTTAACTCTTTTTTTTTTGGCATCATTCCAAGCAGCCTTGAAATTCGCATTGGAGTTTAACTCTTCATTCAGTAACTGCTTAGTAACCAGATTATACATTTTTTCTTTGCATCCCTCAAATTCATCATCAATGGAGTTGGGATAGTCAGTCATAATGACCTGAAACCGAACAAAGCCAATTATAAACTCATTCATCTTATTATTAATATGAAAAAATGGTGCATATAATAGCTGCTACATGCAAAGCAGTTAGCTCATCATTTCAAGTCACAGTTTTGGAGGGGAATTCCACCATTTTTCCAAAATATCTGCATAATTCAATCCCCCAAACATAAACAAAATCATTTTATGTGAAATAGTACAGACGTTTTTACAGTGGTGCTGATAGGAACTAGGGGTCGCCATGACTACAACACAAACATAGACATTTTATTTACTATCCAAAACCACCACTAAACCTACACAAATTTGTATATGTATGCTGATGATAAAATAGTGAAAAATCTGAAAAATTAAGTTTTCTTTGGGGACTATTTTGTCTTTCATATATGCCCCCATTGTTGATTTAAAAAAATGCATTTTGGGCCAAAATCTTCTCAAGACTATCATAAAACAGTGTCTCAGACATCAGGCAGTGAATTCATAACCATTTTATGTAATAACTTTCTGTGAGGGAGCTTTTAGAGGTGGTCGTCTGGTTCCTATCACCACCACTGTGAACAACATGTCAAGAAGACACATTCTTTTAATGATGCCATTGAAGTTGTCTTGGAACAGTAGCAAATATTAATCTTAAACTAAAACAGCATTAAGTCCCTAAGGTAACACTTTCTATGAATGTTTTACGTTTGTAAGCATCTATAAACATATTTATAATATGTTATAATGCATTCATAAGGCATTATAAACATGGTTAGAAATATTTATAATAATGAATTACACAGAATTACACTTTATAGCCATGTTTATTATACATTATTTGTACATTGTTTATACATTGTTAATATAATGCATTATAAGTAGTGTTAATAACATGTTATATTGTCAGTGCCAAGTAAATCAGTCCCAATTTGGAGAGCATAAAGTAAAGACAGATTTCCAATATTTTATGTGTCACCACTGGTGCTGTTAGGGCTGCATCTTTGGGGCTTCAGTCCTGAATATTCAGATGTTCCAAACAGTATAATATTGGATTTGCAGTGTTAAGTTAGTGTCAAGCTAACGGTGGTGTACATTACCTTTCCCACATTGGGTAAAACACTGTAATGTCATCACTAGTTTAAAATCTGACATTTGAAGCCTGTAATGTGCTTTACTGTGTATGTTTTAGTGTTTCAGTAACTTCTTCAGTAAATACTTCAACTTGAAGCCTCACTCTGAACACTGGAGGAGGCTTTAGTACAGTATGCTTCACTTTACTTAGAGCGGACTGAAGGAATTTATTGTTGTGAAATGTGCTGTGTTGTGTGTGAAGGTGCTGAAGTTGTATTTTAGGCTGCCTATTTTTGTGTTTCTCCTTATATGGTCATGTTGTCACACCTGTTACTTGTCCTGTATAAGCTGGGTCTAATCTTGGCATCAGTCCAGCTATAAAACTGTGACAGTCCATTGTCTTACGGGCTGGCTGGGTGTCTGGAACCTGCGTGCGCAACAAATAAACTTCACTTGTCCAGACAACAGATCGAGTCTCCAGGGTTTGGATTCTATCAGGACAAATACAACTTTTGAGCTCTTATAATTTGTTATGATAGTACTTATAATGTATTATGATATGATGATTATAATGTATTATGTTAACAATTCATAATGCATAATAAGCATGGGTATACTGGGTGTAATGTATTTTTATAAATATTTATAGCCATGTTTATGATGCCTTATGAATGCTTTATAACATGTTATGAATGTGTTTATTGATGCTTACAAAGGTGACATTCATAGAAAGTGTTACCATCCCTAAAGTCAGTTAGCAGTGTTCTCTCAGACTGTGTGACAGTGAAGAACTGCACAACCTCAATTGCAGTCCCTTGATTGTTTAACTCGTTGTTTTGTTCTGGAGCCTGCAGAGAACAAAAGTCACAAATTGAGGTGCAGGATGTGGCTTGAGTTTATTTCCTGTTGATCTGAGAGATTTATTAAAGGGCCCATATCATGGAAAATCAAACATTACCTGCTGTTTAAAAAAAATAAAAACACTTAATTTTTAAACATCGTTAAAGTTTCAAAGCACACTGTTATCTCTGTAGTCTACACGGTCTATGTATGGCAACATAGCTGCAAAAACACTGTTTTGTTTTGTGATGTCACAAAATCAACAGACTGTCCACTTTATTATCTCCACCGATTAAATTTTCTTCCTTGATTGATCCTGTTGATCCTGTGGTCAGGACCCCCACAGGACCCCCACAGAGTAGGTATTATTTGTATTGTGGGTCATTCTCAGCAGTGCAGTGACACTGAGGTGGTGGTGGTGTGTTAGTGTGTGTTGCGCTGGTGCGAGTGGATCAGACACAGCAGTGCTGCTGGAGTTTTTAAACACTGTGTCCACTCACTGTCCACTCTATTAGACATTCCTACTTTGTCCGTCCACCTTGTAGATGTAAAGTCAGAGACGATAGCTCATCTGCTGCTGCACAGTTTGTGTTGGTCATCCTCTAGTCCTTCATCAGTGGTCACAGGACACTGTTGGCTGGATGTTTTTGGTTGGTGGACTATTCTCAGTCCAGCAGTGACACTGAGGTTTTAAAAAAACTCCAGCAGCTCTACTGTGTCTGATCCAGGGATGAATTGGAATGCTGACTGTCCAACAAGGATCATGTGGGGTCATTCTCTGCACTGCAGTGACACTAATGTAGTGCTGGTGTGTTAGTGTGTGTTGCACTGGTGCAAGTTGATCAGACACAGTAGTGCTTCTGGAGTTTGAAACACCTCAGTGTCGCTGCTGGACTGAGAACCAAAAACATCCAGCCAGCAGCATCCTGTGACCACTGATGAAGGACTAGAGGATGACCAATACACACTGTGCAGCAACAGATGAGCTACTGTGAGCAGTGAGTGGACACAGTGTTTAAAAATGTGCTAATGTGTTGGATAAGAACTGAAAAGTCTATGTAGAAGCCATTGTAAAGTGGCCAGTCTTTGGGTTTTGGTTTTCATTTGTATTGTGTATAAAAACAAAAAGGCTGAGTGCTGCACCCATCACTTCTGCCTCCAGTGTCCTTCCTTCTCTTGGGGCAGCACAGGGTGTGCTACAAAAACATACTGCAGTGAATTTAAAACTAGGTGTGACTAGATAAGAGGCAGACTGGAGAAAGCAGAGCAAGGACAGGGGAAACATGACAAAAGGTAAATCTGTAATCTTTGTCTACATAATAATGGTTTATGCAAAACTCAGAAAGGTGCCATTAATGTCTTACTGTAAATGTCAGTAGGCTGTGAAGCTCCTTTAGCTGTTACAGTTTCACCTCACTGTACTGCTTGCTTGGTGGAGAACACACTGTAGTAATACTGTTATAAAGTGTTACCAATAGGCATCTGTAATTCTGGCATCACAACAAACATCAATATGTCAGTTGTCATCTCATTGTAGTTCTAACCAGAAGCTGCAGTGTTTTCTGGCTCAAGCAAATCGCCTAATGAGTTCTTTTATTTTCTCCTGATCTAGATTTGATAGAATACATTTACATGAATTGACACTAAATTACCTTAATGCAGTTTAGACAACTGCCACTTCTCACTACAGGAGCCCTGTGTACAGTGAGGATGAGGATGACGAAGAGGCGTATCATTTCAGCTGAGAGCAGCATCTTCATTGTTAACCTAAAGTGAACACAAAGCAGGTGAGATTACTGTAATAGACAATTAGCAAGATAATATAAGCTCTCTATGACCCTGGTCTTTTCTATATCTTAGACATAATATCTCAAACTATACTGAAGATAGAAGAGACTCTGGCAGCTACAGGTACAAGCACATACAAGATCATAAAATCTAATAAAAAGCTTTCAAAGCACACAGAGCTTTTTCATGTTGATTACACTGTGTTAATGCTTTAAAGGGAATCCCATTAACATTTCAAAATCTCTGCATAATAGAATGGTTAAGATGTAAACAGAGTCATTCAGAGTGGTTTGGTGTGAAACACTCTGTTCTAGAGAAACTTACAGAGTCAGAATTGTTCACAGTGGTTTCAAAAACATTTTGGCCAAAAATCCATTCATGATGGAGGGATACATGCAGGGCATTGTAAGGAAAAATAGTCCCCAAAGAAAACGTATTATTTCAGATTTAAAACTCAGAAGACTCGTGTAGGTTCACTGGTGCTTTTGATAGTAAATAAAATATCTATAGTCATGGTGACCCCTGGTTCCTATCACCACCACTGTAAAGACATCTGAACCATTTCACACCAAACCACCCTGAATCACTCTGTTTACACCTGAATTGTGCAGGAATTCTAAAATTACTATAAAAATCAATGCATTTCCCCTTTTGACCAACCATTCAGTTACCAACTAATAAACTTGTTTATGAAACATGTAAAATGGTCATACCTGCCTTGTAATCAGGTAGATGCCGCTTCTGAGCCGTGGAGCTGTCTGAGGTTTTTATTAGTCAGTCATGATGCCTCTTTCAGGAATTTGCATCAAGTTAATTCTCATGTCTACATTTTTTGCATTTCAGCTGATAGAGCTGAATAGTTTACTCTCAGTAACTGCTGTTACGATTAGAGTTATCTTTAGGAGTAAGAACAAAAATACAGTTACCTTACAGGCAAAGGGTGTGTGTGTGTGTGTGTGTGTGTGTGTGTATGTGTGTGTAAGAGTGGTTCAGCTTTTCATGTCTTTTAAAATGTGAGAACCTGAAAGTATGCATATTTAGATATACATAATATACATATATATATATAGAACATGAAACAATGTAGCTGACTTTAGGTGAATTTTAAATATTGCACCAATCATGAAAGGTTTAACCTTAAAGTCAGTTCGCATTATAATTAGTGATAATTAGTGACTGAGCACCGCAAAGCAATTAGTCCGATTTATGTTGCTGTTGTTGGAACAAAACCTCTCCAAAATGGTAAGAAGGAAAAACATACTTTACCCTTAATGTAAGTCAATGGAACCAGAATTTTTTACCAAGTCATTTTGGGCCGTTTTTTTTTTTTGGGCAGTTCTTCATGAAATTTACACAGAACGTCAAGGGCAACAGGCATTTTTCATTTATGCCAAAAACTGGTTATGAACACATTGCCTGATGTCTGAGACATTGCTTTACGATAGTTTTTGATGAAAAGTTGTTTGATATAAATTGTATTTTAATCAATTTATTGTAATCCACTCATGGTGGAACAATACATAAAGGGTGTTCTAAGGCAAAATAGTCCCCAAAGAAATGTGTTGTAGACATGGCGACCCCTGGTTCCTGTCACCATCACTGTAAAGAAGTAAAGAAATCTGAGTCTGTCCAATGACTTTATTATTTATTTTATTTTACAGCAAAGCAATCTGAATGGCTGAACTGCCAGTTTGTGAAAGTGTCTGATGAGCAGATCTGATCCACCTGAGAGTCTGAACAAACAAACTTCAGTGGAAGGAATGAGACTAAAAAATCGGACCTTTTTGTACAAATACCTTTGTTGTGTAAATACTGAACAACAAAAGAAAAGGGGTTTGTTATGAATAAAAATACGTTGTGTAGACGGCTCCTTGATAGCAAGAGAATAGTGGGCCACAGATGACCCGCTGAGGGCAGAGCTGCTGGTCCACTGGTGTTTTGCTCAGCGGCACACCAGTAGTTAAGCAGAGTAATAGATAAAATTCCACTTATTATCCATCATTTTCCACTCACAGTCCAATTTACTGATTTTTCCTTCCTTCTTTTCTTTAGTCCTAATTCATAAAATTAATTTAGTGAACAAATTTAATCCAGCACAGTGTCAGCAACAACATTTTCTATAATATAATTTTATATCAGACCTAGTCATTATTTTTCTCTCAGGTGTGTGTAATATGTGTCTTAGTATATTTTCTAAAATAAAAGTCTGTGAGTTCTTTACTAAAGAAAATGGTCCTACATAAATCCATGAACACTCAACGAACCCTTTGCATGATGAAAGCGTTCTTTAGATTGAGGGAGAATTGAGGGAGAACCCAAAAGGGTTCCTCTACTGCTACAATGTCAAGCTTGTTACAATGGAAAAACCCTTTTTGATGCTATACAGAACCATTTTCTTTACTAAAGAACCCTTGACCTTATCAAGCCAGCGGAACGATATGTGCTCACTATCTGGGCGGTGCGCTCTTAAACTTTATTTCCAGGTTAGAACATCATTTGCACAATTGCGCTGCCTTGCGTTTTTTCTTATGACACCTCATAGAACCACTAATATCTGTTAATAAGCAGATTAACATTAATAATACAGCTACATATTCAACATCTTTTAAGACGTCAACATGCATTTAAAATGACATCTTTAAAGTCCTCTGACAGGGGAATTCCACCAATATTTTTGAATTTCTGCAAGATTAGGTGATGAAGATGTAAACAAAGTCATTCAAAAGTGCTTTGTGTGAAAAGCTCCGTTCTAGAGAAACTTACCAGCAGTTTGAACTAATTTGATAGAATGGTCCATGTAGGTTTATGCCAGTTGTCATGAAAGGTTTATGTAGGTGTTATAGACTTATGAATGCTGCCATTCAGTAAAGTCACCCAGAAAATGTCAGGATTTGTAAAAATGTGGGAATAGTTATGATGAAGAAATGTCATGATTCTGAATTATTTCTAGCTCACTATTCAAATTAAAATGAGTTTGTGACCCTAACCATGTTAAGGCATTGGTACAATAAGGTCAGCTTGAGTGCACGCTGCCATTAAAGCAAAACTGGGATATACTGAACACTAAGAAATTTATGCAAAGATTCTACTTTTGATTCATTTTGTTATGCTCATAATGTAATTTGTAATGTCAAATCTTGGATTAACTTAGAAAATAATGCAAAATAATAATAACATACTTTAACGTACCTTAATAGATCTTTAATCTGGGCAACAAAACTCAATCCACAGTGAATTGTGGCATTCAGGGGATACATAGCTGGACAAACTGGCTTTGCGTAGCTCTTATCAGACATCAGCCACCACAGAGGCCGTATTATAAACGTATATAGATAGTAAAATGTTCTCAACGTATAGGAATCATTAATCAGCGGTCATTTTTCATACCAGAAACCAAAGAAGTCTTCAGCTCACTGTGACTGATATTGAGGTTTGCATACTGTATAAGCACTAGTAGTAGTAAGACATAAGAAAGTGACTTTTAACTTGCAGCATATTCTAATGTATATGTGTACAGCAGGGATGTCCACCTTCACCCTAACCGCCCTAACTTACCTAAAGGACCTAAAAAAGGTTCTATGACTTGTAACAACAGTGGAACAATGTTTGGTGTTATATGGAAACATTTTTAAATAAAGGTTCTTCAAAGAACCATAAACACCAGGCTTCCATCATAGAAGAACCATTTAATTGTACAAGGAATCATTGACGTGTTCTATGTAATGATACTATCCACTGTCCTTAATAAAGAACCCTGTAAGATCCACTTTTAAAGGGTGTTATTATTATTATTATTATTATTATTATTATTATTATTATTATTACTATTTGAAGTTCATTCTAATCTAAACTACTCTAATCTAATCTAAACTGTAAGGAAGCCAAGATAATTCTTTTTAAGATAAAACACCAAATTATCAGTATATTGTTTATTTATAGTGATGCTCACCATCTGTCTTACTCTCTACATTATACACTACCTGGCCACTTTATCAGAAGCCCCTCTCTCATAGCTCCACATTGCTGGTGTACAGTAACAGACTGTAGCTCATTTTTTGATGTCCATCCTCTAGTCTTTCACTAGTGGTCGGTTTCTGACCACAGAGCCGCTCTTGTCTGAATATTTTTGGGTAAATGGTCCACTCTCACTCTACCAGTGACACTGGCGTGGATAAAAACTCCAGAAACACTACTGTGTCTGATACACTCGTACCAGCACCACACACCCTACCACGTCAGGGTCACTGCTGCACTGAGATGGACCACCACCTAAATAATATTCAGACAAGAGCAGCTCTGCAGTCAAAAACTGACCCATGATGAATGCAGTAGACGGGTCTGATAAACTGTACAGCAACAGATGGGCTACAGTCTGGAACTGAACACTTACATAGTGGAGCTATGAGGTAGATGTTTCTGATAAAATGGCCAGTGAGTGGAAGTACAAGGTAGGTGGACAGAAACAGGCAACTCTGTGTTCGTCTTAGTTTCTTTTGCTGGACTCTAAACGTGTTCCACAGTACCGGACATGGCTGAGCAATTTGTTGATGATGATTTTGAAAAGTATCGAGACGAAACCTTGAAACTGTTTTAGAAAAAAAAATGAAAAATGTCATCCAATGTAACGTTCCTAAATGCTTGGAAGTAGTTTGAAGGCACTAAAGACGACTATGTAAGAGTCAATGGGATTTACTCAGAGCTCAATAATGCAATGCGCACAGGTAGACCAGGCTACCCAACTGGCTTTCCTTATGTGTCCCTTCACTACCTGATAACACGTGGAATACAAAAACTCAAAAGTAAAGAACCTACGACAACGTATCGACGCACCAACCTTAAATTCAAAAGAGGTGCTGTAGGCCAGGAGATGCGGTTCGGCAGCCTCGCCTCCTCTTCAACCAGTGACGACCGTCTCAAGCAGTATGGAACAAAAACTTGTGATCACAACGCAGCATGGAGCAGATATATCTGCACTGTCCCCAAATGATGAGAAAGTGCTCATTACCTCCTTATGAGAACTTTACAACCACGGCTATCGAAGAACACAATAAGCTGGGGTGTGATGTTCTTTACACACTGAAGAGTGCTGGAAACTTCAACATCATGAAATGTGAATTGGCCAAGTTTCCTCATGGTCCAAGGCTTTAAAGCTTTAAAAAAGATTTAGTTGAGCTGCTGAGGAAATATGTTGATGTTTTATATCAGTAAGCAATCTCTGTGAAAAACATGTTTAAAAATTAATCCCAGAACTCCAACTAATTAATGTTGCCTGACTGTACTTTAAATGAAGCAATACTGATATAATATGAGACTATCTATCTATCTATCTATCTATCTATCTCTCTCTCTCTCTCTCTCTATATATATATATATATATATATATATGCATGTGTGTGTATATATATATATATATATATATATATATATATATTATATATATAAGGGAATTCTGATAAAGTGACCAGCATGAATACACAGTGGACAGAGTGATCTGAGAGTGGCTGATATATGATGTGAAGCCACAGATGGGTGGAGCTTCAATATACATAATTTCACATGGTGCAGAAGAAGATGAGGCCATAACTTCTGTTTGAAAAATGCTGTTTAATTGAGAGTGAGGGAAAACAATGCCACTTGAAAAGCAACTGAAAATTGAGGTAGGTCACTCCTAGCTCTACTCTTTCATAACAATATTAAATAACAATGTAAACAGTCTGTTTAGCAGGTGGGGGAGGGCCAAGGCTACAACACCCACAACCCCAAAAGTCCCTCGCTGTCTGAACAAAACATTTTATGAATTATATTATTCATTTTTTATCTCAATGTTCGATCAATGTATATCACAGTTCATTCATTATATGTCAAATTTCATTCAATACATATCAGTATTCATTCCATATATATCAAAGTTCATTGTATATATATCAACATTCATTCAGTATATCTCAGTGGAACAGAGATTGGTATGTATGGAATGAACATTGATTTATATTGAATTAACGTTGATATATATACAATGAACTTTGATGTATATGGAATGAACTTTGATATATATGGAATGAACTTTAATATATATACAATGAACTATAATATATATGGAATGAAAATTATATATTGAATGAACATTGATATATATAAAAATAACTTTGATATATATGTAATGAACATTAATATAAATTGAATGAACATGGACATACATGGAATGAACTTTGATATACATACAATGAACTTCGATATTTATTGAATGAACATTGATATTTATATTGAATGAAAGTCACTGTTGAAGGGTTGAGGATGGCCAAGAAAAACTGTGCATCAATAAATGTGCATTAATAAACTCCAGGTGGAGCTTAAAGGAAGGGAATTCTGATAAAGTGACCAGTATCTATACACAGTGATCCCGTGGACAGAGTGACCTGAGAGCGGCGGATATATGATGTGAAGAAACAGATGGGTGGAGTTTCAGTGTATACATAATTTGACATGGTGCAGAAGAAGAGTCAGATGAGGCCATAACTTCTGTTTGAAAAATGCTCTTTTATTGAGAGCGAGGGAAAACAGTGCCACTTGAAAAGCAACTGAAGATTGAGGGAGGTTACTAGTCCTACTCTTTCTTCTGATGGTCACCAAACACAAACACACTCTCACTAACCCTGAGCTGGACACAGAATAACACAGTAAACACATATACACACTGTAACTGAAGAACAACAACATAGCAACATTAAATAACAATGTAAACATTGTCTGTTTAGCAGGTGGGGGGGGGCTTCAACACATACAACCCCAAAAGTCCCTCTCTGTCTAAACTAAACATTTTATGAATTATATTATTCATTTTTTAATCTCAATGTTCGATCCACGTATATCACAGTTCATTCAATATATATCAATGTTCATTCCATATTTATTAATTACATATATTGATTGAATGATTATATATATTGAATGAACATTCCACATATATATATATAGGAATGTACTTTGATTTATATTGAATGAACATTGATGTACATGGATCGATCATTGAGATAAAAAAAAAAAAACAATAATTTAATTCATAAAATGTTTTGTTCAGACAGAGAGGGACTTTTGGGGTTGTGTGTGTTGAAGCCTTGTACCCCCCTAAACAGACTGTTAACATTGTTATTTAATGTTGCTATGTTGTTGTTCTTCAGTTACAGTGTGTATATCTGTTTACTGTGTTATTTTGTGTCCAGCTCAGAGTTAGTGAGAGTGTGTTTGTGTTTGGTGACCATCAGAAGAAAGAGTAGGGCTAGGAGTGACCTCCCTCAATTTTCATTTGCTTTTCAAGTGGCATTGTTTTCCCTTGCTCTCAATAAAAGCTGTTGGCTGGATGTTTATAGTTCTCAGTCCAGCAGCACTGCTGTGTCTGATCCACTCACACCACCACCATGTGTGTGACTGCAGTGCTGAGAATGATACACCACCCAAATAGTACCTGCTCTGTGGGGTCATGTGGGGGTCTTTACCATTGGAGAACAGGGTAACAAATGCAGAGAAACAGATGGAGTACGGTCTGTAACTGTTGAACTACAAAGTGAAACTATATGGTCAGTGGAGCTGATAAAATGTACAATGAGGTCAGATACAGGGAGGTGGACTTTATGATGGACAAACACTGTCTACTGTAAACTGTACAGGAAGACTGAAGTATCATAGCAGCTTTCAAATAAAGAGTTTAACAAAAGAGGTTAAATGTGGATTCACATTTTTTTACAGTATGGGAGAAAAAAAAAATGGGTGTTTGGAATGCTGGGTGTCGCACTGAAGCGGGAAACACATGCAAACCAGTCCTTCAATTGGTAGAGCGAAGATCAAGAGCTCACCTCGTACCACTTACCATCCACCATGTCAGGACTGGCACAGCAGTGATAGAATGACAGCAGACTGAGGAGTGGCGAGGCTATCAAGGGGCTCTGGAACACCTGGGATACAGTCACTTTACTGTAAATCACAGTGTCTGCTTTGTAGACCCCAGGAGTGGCGCCCACACTTAGGATATTGAGAGAGCATGGCACACAAATTTCTTCAATTTTTATTTGTAATTTTTAAGTACATTTCTTCTTTTTTGTGCTTGAGCAAATTTCTGTCTTTTTTATAATTGTTGAGCAAATGGCTTCATTTTTTATTTGTAATTGGTGAGCAAATGCCAATTAAAGTCACTGTTTAATTTCACTCTTGGCCTAGTTTGAATTCACTGATGACCGGTAAATATGTGTTAAATGCCAGTGGCTGATAAACATTTACAGCATTTAAGAAATAGTGAACGTGGTTCACTTTGGAGTATGTACTGTCAAAAGGTTTATATATAATCAATTCATGTTTCTTAGTTACAAATTACTGTATGGAGATGTCCAATCATACATGAGTGTATGTAGGGAGTGATAATGTGTTAACATGCATATGAAATTTAAATCCATATTCACTAATAGGTTGTAAGCCTTTAGAAATAATTAACTAATAATGAAGTTTCAACTTTAGTTCAGGTACTGCAAAAAAGTCTATAACTGATGCATATATAGCTTAAACATATTCGTTAACATTTTATGTTATACAGTTATACATACTTATTCATAATTTGTAAGTATATATAAACTAATTATGTTTTATATATATAAATCATGAACCGTTTCACTTTATGCACTGAAAAAGGCCTAGAACTAAAAGATCTTCTTTTGATTATATGATCATTATATGTTACCTCAATATTTAGCCATAATATAGACCTGCTGTCACTTTATTAGACACATCTGCCTTGCTGAAGCACATTGTAGGTGAACTGGAGCACAGAGCTGCTCTTGATTGGATACCTTTGGGGGTTGGAGCCCTCTCAGCCTAGCAGTGACACTGAGGTATGTAGAACCGCAGCAGCACCGTTGTGTGTTATAC
The DNA here is from genome assembly GCF_904425465.1 of Colossoma macropomum. Classification (NCBI taxonomy): domain Eukaryota; kingdom Metazoa; phylum Chordata; class Actinopteri; order Characiformes; family Serrasalmidae; genus Colossoma; species Colossoma macropomum. The sequence continues at coordinate 62,136 of NW_023495785.1, forward strand.
ACTTGTAGCAGCGCCACACACTGTTCTGAGACAGCACACTGTTATACACAAGCTGACAATCATAAACTTATGTACATTTTCAAATTCTTAAGAACTGATGATTTGTTCATGTTTGAAAGTATGAATGCACACATTGGCAACTACATGAACTGGTATTTATAAACGTTTGCTAATTTTAAAATTCCCATGAATCAATGAGTTGTTAACATACTTGTAAATATGAATGCACACATTGGCAACATGAACTATCATTGGTAAACATTTGCTCATTTTCAAAGCCTCATTAACTAGTCATTTATTCATTTTCCAATTCTGATGAACAAATGATTCATTAACATATTTGTAAATATGAATACATGCATTGGTAGCTACATGGGCAGTCATTTGTAAACATTTCTTAATTTTCAAATTCTCATGAACTAATCATTTGTTCACAGCTATTAATCATTAGTTAATGGTATGTTAATGAAAGCTGTTAGAAAGTGTTACCAGTACATTCAAGTGAACTTTTCAAAAGTGTATTTAATATGAAAAGTACAAACTTTTAATGTTCACACTTTAAACATTCTTTAGTTCAGACTGAATGTAAATGTTTCTATGTAGCACTAAAAAGGGTTCTGCAATACAAGTATACAAGTTTGACATTGTAACAGTAGCAAAATGCTTTTTGGTGCTATATAGAACCATATACAACACATTCTCCATCAATCTGAAGAACCTTTTCACCATCCAAAGAACCATTTAATCAGTTTTAAATTTCCTTTATAAACTTTCAGTTTGTTCCCCCCTTGATAATAAACCGCCACAGTATTTTACTGAAGTACATGTAATTAAAATGTGTCTAATTACTTCACACCTCATCATGTGATCGGTCAACGTTGTTCCTGATAAACAATCTGAAGTTTGCTTTTGTTCTTAAAAATTCTACATAATTCATTTCTTCATGACCATTTCTCAGCCTCTCCTTATTCCTTGCCTTTAATGCCTTTAATACTGATATCTATATGTAAGTAAGCTCTGTTGTGATTAGCTGTCCTGTATTGTTCAAAAACCAGTTCAATTCAATTTTGAGTGGGCTGGGCTAAACTGCTGTAGGCAGAATAGATGGATACATACATGAATAGATTGCAGCTCATTTTACATATTTGGACTGTATGAACTGCTGGATTTTTGAAACTGCAGCAGTGTTTATAAACATCATTGAACCAATTTATTTTTCAAAAGTGAGGAAAAAGCATTTTTATGATATGAACCCTTTAAATAAACCACACCTCTAATAAACCCTGAATTCTCTCAGCAGGTTATTCAATAAAATATCTGAAAAATGGATCACAGTAACAATAAAGAATAAAGAGGCTGCAAGACTGAAAGATATTTTAATATTTTATTATTTTTTTAAGTTTTTGTTGATGCTTGTGTGTGTGCGTGTGTGTGTGTGTGTGTGTGTGTGTGTGCAATTTATTCTTTTGAATGTGTGTGTGTGTCAGTTTTAGTGTGTGTCATTTCTTTGTTCTGTGTGTGTGTGTGTGTGTGTGCAATTTATTTTTTTGAATGTGTTTGTGTGTGTCAATTTTAGTGTGTGTCATTTCTTTGTTCTGTGTGTGTGTGTGGGTATATGTGTGTGTGTGTGTGTGTGTCATTTTGAGTGTGTGATTTCTTCTTTTCAATGTGTGTGTGTGGGTATATGTGTGTGTGTGTGTGGTTAAGTGCGTGTATGTCGTTTTTTCTTCTGTGTGTGTTTGTTTATGTCATTTTGTGTATGTGATTTCTTTTTTCTGGGTGTGTGTGAGTGTCATTCTGTGTGTGTGTATGGCGTTTCTTTTTTCTGTGCGTGTGTGTTATTTTGTATGTGTCTTGTTTTTCTGTGTATGATTTTTTCTTTTTAAATGTGTTTTATTCTGTGTGTATGACGCTCAGTTCTTTTTTCTGTGTGTGTCATTTTGTGTATGTGTGATGTCTATGGGTGGCCGTTTAGGGTGAAATACACTAAAACACTCGCACACACCCCGAAACACTCATAAACATACCACTGGAACACTCACACACACCCCGAAACACTCATATACATACCACTGGAACACTCGCACACACCCCAAAACACTCATATACATACCACTGGAACACTCGCACACACCCCGAAACACTCATATACATACCACTGGAACACTCACACACACCCCGAAACACTCATATACATACCACTGGAACACTCGCACACACCCCAAAACACTCATATACATACCACTGGAACACTCGCACACACCCTGAAACACTCATAAACACCACTGGATCACTCGCACACACCCCTTAAACACTCATATACATACCACTGGAACACTCGCACACACCCCGAAACACTCATAAACACCACTGGAACACTCGCACACACCCTTAAACACTCATACACACCACTGGAACACTCGCACACACCCCAAAACACTCATACACACCACTGGAACACTCACACACACCCCTTAAACACTCATATACATACCACTGGAACACTCGCACACACCCTGAAACACTCATACACACCACTGGAACACTCGCACACACCCCTTAAACATTCATATACATACCACTGGAACACTCGCACACACCCCGAAACACTCATATACACACCACTGGAACACTCGCACACACCCCAAAACACTCATATAAATACCACTTGAACACCGACACACGCCCCTGAAACACTCATACACACCACTGGAACACTCGCACACACCCCTTAAACACTCATATACATACCACTGGAACACTCGCACACACCCCGAAACACTCATACACACCACTGGAACACTTGCACACACCCCGAAACACTCATACACACCACTGGAACACTCACACACACCCCTTAAACACTCATATACATACCACTGGAACACTCGCACACACCCTGAAACACTCATACACACCACTGGAACACTCGCACACACCCCTTAAACATTCATATACATACCACTGGAACACTCGCACACACCCCGAAACACTCATATACACACCACTGGAACACTCGCACACACCCCAAAACACTCATATAAATACCACTTGAACACCGACACACGCCCCTGAAACACTCATACACACCACTGGAACACTCGCACACACCCCTTAAACACTCATATACATACCACTGGAACACTCGCACACACCCCGAAACACTCATACACACCACTGGAACACTTGCACACACCCCGAAACACTCATACACACCACTGGAACACTTGCACACACCCCTTAAACACTCATATACATACCACTGGAACACTCGCACACATCCTGAAACACTCATACACACCACTGGAACACTCGCACACACCCCTTAAACACTCACATACATACCACTGGAACACTCGCACACACCCCGAAACACTCATACACACCACTGGAACACTCGCACACACCCCTTAAACACTCATATATATACCACTTGAACACTTGCACACACCTGAAACACTCATACACACCACTGGAACAATCGCACACACCCCTGAAACTGTGACTGAATGTTTCAGTGGTGTGTGTGAGTGTTTCAGTGGTGTGTGTGAGAGTGCGAGTGCAAGTGTTTCAGTGTATTTCAGTGTAATCGGCCACCCACAGATTTCTTCTTCCACTTTTTGTGTTTCTCCATTTGTTCTTCTCTCTGTCTCTCTCAGGTTTTCTGTCTGTCTCAGGTATTAGTATCAGTGCTGCCATCAGTGGGGTCTCTTCGCTCTCGTTTCTCCTCCACGTCTCTCTCTTCTTCCATCATTCAGAGAGGAACCATCCTGTCCTCCAGACGGTTAAGGTGTACGGCATCGCATTAGATTCGTCCTCCATCTGTTCCTGCACCAGTCTGGGACGGAACACCTGCCTGAGATCGTCACTGCAGTTCTTTAAGTCATTCTTCTGTCCAGAAGAACCTCTTGGGACAAAGACTTGTTGGTTTCTCTATAAAAAAAACATGTTTAATAGTTTAGTGACCGTGACTAGGACTAAAAGATTCACAGTTTAGGGACCAAGACTTGGACTAAACGATCCATGGATTAACGACCATGACTAGGACTAAAAGATCCACAGGTTAGGGACCAAGAGTAGAACCAAAAGATCCACAGATTAGTGACCATGACTAGGATTAAAAGATTCATAGTTTAGGGACCATGATTAGGACTAAAAGATCCACAGTTTAAGGACCATGACAAGGACCAAAAGCTCCATAGTTTAGAGAAAATGACTAGGACTAGAAGATCCACAGTTTAGGGACCATGACTAGTACTAAAAGATTCATAGTTTAGGTAGTTTGGCAAGGACTAAAAGATCGAATGTTAAGGACCATGATTAGGATTAAAATATTAGCAGTTTAGAGACCATTACTAGGACTAAAAATCCACAGATTAGAGACCGTGACTAGGACTAAAAGATCCACTGTTTACGGACCATGACTAAGACTAAAAGATTCATAATTCAGGGACCATGACTAAGGCTAAAAGATCCACAGTTTCGGGATTATGACTAGGACTAAATGATTCATAGTTTAGAGACTATGACTAAGACTAAAAGATCCACAGTTTTGGAACCATTACTAGAACTAAAATAACCATAGTTTAGGGAGCATGACTAGGACTAAAAGATTCATAGTTTAAGAACCATGACTAGGACTAAAGATCCATAGATTAGGGACCATGACTAAAACTAAAAGATCCACAGAATAAGGACCCTGAATGCCACAAAAAGACTATTTTTGGACTATGACTAGGACTAAAAGATTAACAGTTTAGTGACCATGACAAGAACTACATGATCCACAGATTAGGGACCATGACTAGGACTAAAAGAACAAATGTTTAGGGACCATGACTAGGACTAAAAGCTGTACCTGTACCTGTTCTCTATTGCAGTTAGGATGTTCTCTTGTGTCCTCATGTCTCTCTGTCTTCTTTATAACCATTTCACCTAGAGAACAAAATTTTATAAATCAGTAACCAAACCGTTCTGTTATAGTCGGTCCTGGAGCACATAAATAGAAGCCAGCATTTAAGTTACAACATATTTCAAATCATCTTATCTAAATCTTTTTATATTTATATTTATTTTCTATTTATATTTATTGTGACTCATCTCGCAGTTTTGGAGACTCAACACCAATCGACTCAATAAAAACTCTTAGCAACACCCTAGCAATCACTTGGGATGCCACAGCAACCTATTAGCAACACTCTACCAATCACTTGGGATACCACAGCAACTTCATAGCAACATCATAGTGACCACTTGGGATACCATAGCATATTTTTAGCAACACCCTAGCAACCACTTGGGATATCACAGAAACCTATTAGCAACACCATACCTAGTGACCACTTGTGATACCATAGCAACCTCTTAGCAACACCCTAGCAACCAGTTGGTTACCATTACAAACTCTTAGCAACACTCTACCAACCACTTGGGATACCACAGCAACCTATTAAAAACACTCTAGCAATCACTTGGGATACCACAGCCACCTCTTAGTAACAACATAGTGACCACTTGGGATGCCAAAGCAACCTCTTAGCAACACCCTAGCAACCACTTGGGATACCACAGAAACCTATTAGCAACACTACAGCAAACGACAGACATACCATTGCACCTACATAGCAACCCCTTAGCAACAACCTAGAATGACATAATAACCCATTACCAACACACTAGCAACCATCTGGGATAACATAGCAACTGCCTCGTCACTCCGTAGCAATGACTGGAAACACTAGAACAACTGAAAAATAACATCCTGCCAACAACTTTGGACGTTGTATCAACTCCTTAGCAACACCCTAGCAACCATTTGGAATACCATTGCAAACACCTAGCAATACCAGAACTGCTGGAGCTCTTAAGGAAATGACATTTTTAAGTTGTCATTATAATATTTTACGGATCTTTCTTCATCTTCATCAACAATCAGCCATTATCATCATCATCTCATTCTCTGCTTTAACATTGATATCAGCATTAACATATCAGCATTAACAATATCAGCATTAACAATATCAGCGTTTGTCCTGTTGACTCAGAGTGATCATGATGCTGATCATGAGAATGGACTCTTCTTCTCACCCATAGCTGTGGTGTTAGATATTCCACAATCCTGTTATCTGTTCATTTCATTTACTCACCCATAGGTTCCTCACCAGGTTCCTCCTCAGTGTCCTCCCGGTGGATGCCTAGGAGTTCTTTCAGGGTTTGAGTAGCCAACTTCATCTCCCTGCTCATCTCATTCTCTGCTTTAACATTAATATCAGCATTAATAATATCAGCGTTTGTCCTGTTAACTCAGAGTGATCATGATGCTGATCATGAGAATGGACTCTTCTTCTCACCCATAGCTGTGGTGTTAGATATTCCACAATCTTGTTATCTGTTCATTTCATTTACTCACCCATAGGTTCCTCTTTAGGTTCCTCCTCAGTGTCCACCTGGTGGATGCCTAGGAGTTCTTTCAGGGTTTGAGTAGCCAACTTCATCTCCCTGCTCATCTCATTCTCTGCTTTAACATTAATATCAGCATTAATAACATCAGCGTTTGTCCTGTTGACTCAGAGTGATCATGATGCTGATCATGAGAATGGACTCTTCTTCTCACCCATAGCTGTGGTGTTAGATATTCCACAATCCTGTTATCTGTTCATTTCATTTACTCACCCATAGGTTCCTCTTTAGGTTCCTCCTCAGTGTCCTCCTGTTGGATGCCTAGGAGTTCTTTCAGGGTTTGAGTAGCCAACTTCATCTCCCTGCTCATCTCATTCTCTGCTTTAACATTAATATCAGCATTAATAACATCAGCGTTTGTCCTGTTGACTCAGAGTGATCATGATGCTGATCATGAGAATGGACTCTTCTTCTCACCCATAGCTGTGGTGTTAGATATTCCACAATCCTGTAATCTGTTCATTTCATTTACTCACCCATAGGTTCCTCCTCAGGTTCCTCCTCAGTGTCCTCCTGGTGGATGCCTAGGAGTTCTTTCAGGGTTTGAGTAGCCAACTTCATCTCCCTGCTCATCTCATTCTCTGCTTTAACATTAATACCAGCATTAATAACATCAGCGTTTGTCCTGTTAACTCAGAGTGATCATGATGCTGATCATGAGAATGGACTCTTCTTCTCGTCCATAGCTGTGGTGTTAGATATTCCACAATCTTGTTATCTGTTCATTTCATTTACTCACCCATAGGTTCCTCTTTAGGTTCCTCCTCAGTGTCCTCCCGTCGGATGCCTAGGAGTTCTTTCAGGGTTTGAGTAGCCAACTTCATCTCCCTGCTCATCTCATTCTCTGCTTTAACATTAATACCAGCATTAATAACATCAGCGTTTGTCCTGTTAACTCAGAGTGATCATGATGCTGATCATGAGAATGGACTCTTCTTCTCACCCATAGCTGTGGTGTTAGATATTCCACAATCTTGTTATCTGTTCATTTCATTTACTCACCCATAGGTTCCTCACCAGGTTCCTCCTCAGTGTCCTCCTGGTGGATGCCTAGGAGTTCTTTCAGGGTTTGAGTAGCCAACTTCATCTCCCTGCTCATCTCATTCTCTGCTTTAACATTAATATCAGCATTAATAACATCAGCGTTTGTCCTGTTAACTCAGAGTGATCATGATGCTGATCATGAGAATGGACTCTTCTTCTCACCCATAGCTGTGGTGTTAGATATTCCACAATCTTGTTATCTGTTCATTTCATTTACTCACCCATAGGTTCCTCCCCAGGTTCCTCCTCAGTGTCCACCTGGTGGATTCCTAGGAGTTCTTTCAGGGTTTGAGTAGCCAACTTCATCTCCCTGCTCATCTCATTCTCTGCTTTAACATTAATATCAGCATTAATAACATCAGCGTTTGTCCTGTTAACTCAGAGTGATCATGATGCTGATCATGAGAATGGACTCTTCTTCTCACCCATAGCTGTGGTGTTAGATATTCCACAATCTTGTAATCTGTTCATTTCATTTACTCACCCATAGGTTCCTCTTTAGGTTCCTCCTCAGTGTCCTCCTGGTGGATGCCTAGGAGTTCTTTCAGGGTTTGAGTAGCCAACTTCATCTCCCTGCTCATCTCATTCTCTGCTTTAACATTAATACCAGCATAATAACATCAGCGTTTGTCCTGTTAACTCAGAGTGATCATGATGCTGATCATGAGAATGGACTCTTCTTCTCACCCATAGCTGTGGTGTTAGATATTCCACAATCTTGTTATCTGTTCATTTCATTTACTCACCCATAGGTTCCTCTTTAGGTTCCTCCTCAGTGTCCTCCTGGTGGATGCCTAGGAGTTCTTTCAGGGTTTGAGTAGCCAACTTCATCTCCCTGCTCATCTCATTCTCTGCTTTAACATTAATATCAGCATTAATAACATCAGCGTTTGTCCTGTTAACTCAGAGTGATCATGATGCTGATCATGAGAATGGACTCTTCTTCTCACCCATAGCTGTGGTGTTAGATATTCCACAATCTTGTTATCTGTTCATTTCATTTACTCACCCATAGGTTCCTCGCAGGTTCCTCCTCAGTGTCCTCCGTCGGATGCCTAGGAGTTCTTTCAGGGTTTGAGTAGCCAACTTCATCTCCCTGCTCATCTCATTCTCTGCTTTAACATTAATACCAGCATTAATAACATCAGCGTTTGTCCTGTTAACTCAGAGTGATCATGATGCTGATCATGAGAATGGACTCTTCTTCTCACCCATAGCTGTGGTGTTAGATATTCCACAATCTTGTTATCTGTTCATTTCATTTACTCACCCATAGGTTCCTCTCAGGTTCCTCCTCAGTGTCCTCCTGGTGGATGCCTAGGAGTTCTTTCAGGGTTTGAGTAGCCAACTTCATCTCCCTGCTCATCTCATTCTCTGCTTTAACATTAATATCAGCATTAATAACATCAGCGTTTGTCCTGTTAACTCAGAGTGATCATGATGCTGATCATGAGAATGGACTCTTCTTCTCACCCATAGCTGTGGTGTTAGATATTCCACAATCCTGTAATCTGTTCATTTCATTTACTCACCCATAGGTTCCTCACCAGGTTCCTCCTCAGTGTCCTCCCGTCGGATGCCTAGGAGTTCTTTCAGGGTTTGAGTAGCCAACTTCATCTCCCTGCTCATCTCATTCTCTGCTTTAACATTAATATCAGCATTAATAACATCAGCGTTTGTCCTGTTAACTCAGAGTGATCATGATGCTGATCATGAGAATGGACTCTTCTTCTCACCCATAGCTGTGGTGTTAGATATTCCACAATCTTGTTATCTGTTCATTTCATTTACTCACCATAGGTTCCTCTTCAGGTTCCTCTCAGTGTCCTCCGGTGGATGCCTAGGAGTTCTTTCAGGGTTTGAGTAGCCAACTTCATCTCCCTGCTCATCTCATTCTCTGCTTTAACATTAATATCAGCATTAATAACATCAGCGTTTGTCCTGTTACTCAGAGTGATCATGATGCTGATCATGAGAATGGACTCTTCTTCTCACCCATAGCTGTGGTGTTAGATATTCCACAATCTTGTTATCTGTTCATTTCATTTACTCACCCATAGGTTCCTCTTTAGGTTTCTCCTCAGTGTCCTCCGTGGATGCCTAGGAGTTCTTTCAGGGTTTGAGTAGCCACTCATCTCCCTGCTCATCTCATTCTCTGCTTTAACATTAATACCAGCATTAATAACATCAGCGTTTGTCCTGTTAACTCAGAGTGATCATGATGCTGATCATGAGAATGGACTCTTCTTCTCACCCATAGCTGTGGTGTTAGATATTCCACAATCTTGTTATCTGTTCATTTCATTTACTCACCCATAGGTTCCTCACCAGGTTCCTCCTCAGTGTCCTCCTGGTGGATGCCTAGGAGTTCTTTCAGGGTTTGAGTAGCCAACTTCATCTCCCTGCTCATCTCATTCTCTGCTTTAACATTAATATCAGCATTAATAACATCAGCGTTTGTCCTGTTAACTCAGAGTGATCATGATGCTGATCATGAGAATGGACTCTTCTTCTCACCCATAGCTGTGGTGTTAGATATTCCACAATCCTGTTATCTGTTCATTTCATTTACTCACCCATAGGTTCCTCACCAGGTTCCTCCTCAGTGTCCTCCTGTTGGATGCCTAGGAGTTCTTTCAGGGTTTGAGTAGCCACCTTCATCTCCCTGCTCATCTCATTCTCTGCTTTAACATTAATATCAGCATTAATAACATCAGCGTTTGTCCTGTTGACTCAGAGTGATCATGATGCTGATCATGAGAATGGACTCTTCTTCTCACCCATAGCTGTGGTGTTAGATATTCCACAATCTGTTATCTGTTCATTTCATTTACTCACCCATAGGTTCCTCTTTAGGTTCCTCCTCAGTGTCCTCCTGGTGGATGCCTAGGAGTTCTTTCAGGGTTTGAGTAGCCACCTTCATCTCCCTGCTCATCTCATTCTCTGCTTTAACATTAATATCAGCATTAATAACATCAGCGTTTGTCCTGTTGACTCAGAGTGATCATGATGCTGATCATGAGAATGGACTCTTCTTCTCACCCATAGCTGTGGTGTTAGATATTCCACAATCTTGTTATCTGTTCATTTCATTTACTCACCCATAGGTTCCTCCTCTGGTTCCTCCTCAGTGTCCTCCCGTCGGATGCCTAGGAGTTCTTTCAGGGTTTGAGTAGCCAACTTCATCTCCCTGCTCATCTCATTCTCTGCTTTAACATTAATATCAGCATTAATAACATCAGCGTTTGTCCTGTTAACTCAGAGTGATCATGATGCTGATCATGAGAATGGACTCTTCTTCTCACCCATAGCTGTGGTGTTAGATATTCCACAATCTTGTTATCTGTTCATTTCATTTACTCACCCATAGGTTCCTCTTTAGGTTCCTCCTCAATGTCCTCCTGGTGGATGCCTAGGAGTTCTTTCAGGGTTTGAGTAGCCAACTTCATCTCCCTGCTCATCTCATTCTCTGCTTTAACATTAATATCAGCATTAATAACATCAGCGTTTGTCCTGTTACTCAGAGTGATCATGATGCTGATCATGAGAATGGACTCTTCTTCTCACCCATAGCTGTGGTGTTAGATATTCCACAATCTTGTTATCTGTTCATTTCATTTACTCACCCATAGGTTCCTCCCCTAGGTTCCTCCTCAGTGTCCTCCCTGTTGGATGCCTAGGAGTTCTTTCAGGGTTTGAGTAGCCAACTTCATCTCCCTGCTCATCTCATTCTCTGCTTTAACATTAATATCAGCATTAATAACATCAGCGTTTGTCCTGTTGACTCAGAGTGATCATGATGCTGATCATGAGAATGGACTCTTCTTCTCACCCATAGCTGTGGTGTTAGATATTCCACAATCCTGTTATCTGTTCATTTCATTTACTCACCCATAGGTTCCTCTTTAGGTTCCTCCTCAGTGTCCTCCTGGTGGATGCCTAGGAGTTCTTTCAGGGTTTGAGTAGCCACCTTCATCTCCCTGCTCATCTCATTCTCTGCTTTAACATTAATATCAGCATTAATAACATCAGCGTTTGTCCTGTTGACTCAGAGTGATCATGATGCTGATCATGAGAATGGACTCTTCTTCTCACCCATAGCTGTGGTGTTAGATATTCCACAATCTTGTTATCTGTTCATTTCATTTACTCACCCATAGGTTCCTCTTTAGGTTCCTCCTCAGTGTCCTCCTGGTGGATGCCTAGGAGTTCTTTCAGGGTTTGAGTAGCCACCTTCATCTCCCTGCTCATCTCATTCTCTGCTTTAACATTAATATCAGCATTAATAACATCAGCGTTGTCCTGTTGACTCAGAGTGATCATGATGCTGATCATGAGAATGGACTCTTCTTCTCACCCATAGCTGTGGTGTTAGATATTCCACAATCTTGTTATCTGTTCATTTCATTTACTCACCCATAGGTTCCTCCTCTGGTTCCTCCTCAGTGTCCTCCCGTCGGATGCCTAGGAGTTCTTTCAGGGTTTGAGTAGCCAACTTCATCTCCCTGCTCATCTCATTCTCTGCTTTAACATTAATATCAGCATTAATAACATCAGCGTTTGTCCTGTTAACTCAGAGTGATCATGATGCTGATCATGAGAATGGACTCTTCTTCTCACCCATAGCTGTGGTGTTAGATATTCCACAATCTTGTTATCTGTTCATTTCATTTACTCACCCATAGGTTCCTCCTCAGGTTCCTCCTCAGTGTCCTCCTGGTGGATGCCTAGGAGTTCTTTCAGGGTTTGAGTAGCCACCTTCATCTCCCTGCTCATCTCATTCTCTGCTTTAACATTAATATCAGCATTAATAACATCAGCGTTTGTCCTGTTGACTCAGAGTGATCATGATGCTGATCATGAGAATGGACTCTTCTTCTCACCCATAGCTGTGGTGTTAGATATTCCACAATCTTGTTATCTGTTCATTTCATTTACTCACCCATAGGTTCCTCCTCTGGTTCCTCCTCAGTGTCCTCCCGTCGGATGCCTAGGAGTTCTTTCAGGGTTTGAGTAGCCACCTTCATCTCCCTGCTCATCTCATTCTCTGCTTTAACATTAATATCAGCATTAATAACATCAGCGTTTGTCCTGTTGACTCAGAGTGATCATGATGCTGATCATGAGAATGGACTCTTCTTCTCACCCATAGCTGTGGTGTTAGATATTCCACAATCTTGTTATCTGTTCATTTCATTTACTCACCCATAGGTTCCTCTTTAGGTTCCTCCTCAGTGTCCTCCCGTCGGATGCCTAGGAGTTCTTTCAGGGTTTGAGTAGCCAACTTCATCTCCCTGCTCATCTCATTCTCTGCTTTAACATTAATATCAGCATTAATAACATCAGCGTTTGTCCTGTTAACTCAGAGTGATCATGATGCTGATCATGAGAATGGACTCTTCTTCTCACCCATAGCTGTGGTGTTAGATATTCCACAATCCTGTTATCTGTTCATTTCATTTACTCACCCATAGGTTCCTCACCAGGTTCCTCCTCAGTGTCCTCCTGTTGGATGCCTAGGAGTTCTTTCAGGGTTTGAGTAGCCAACTTCATCTCCCTGCTCATCTCATTCTCTGCTTTAACATTAATATCAGCATTAATAACATCAGCGTTGTCCTGTTGACTCAGAGTGATCATGATGCTGATCATGAGAATGGACTCTTCTTCTCACCCATAGCTGTGGTGTTAGATATTCCACAATCTGTTATCTGTTCATTTCATTTACTCACCCATAGGTTCCTCTTTAGGTTCCTCCTCAGTGTCCTCCTGTTGGATGCCTAGGAGTTCTTTCAGGGTTTGAGTAGCCAACTTCATCTCCCTGCTCATCTCATTCTCTGCTTTAACATTAATATCAGCATTAATAACATCAGCGTTTGTCCTGTTAACTCAGAGTGATCATGATGCTGATCATGAGAATGGACTCTTCTTCTCACCCATAGCTGTGGTGTTAGATATTCCACAATCCTGTAATCTGTTCATTTCACTTACTCACCCATAGGTTCCTTCTCTGGTTCCTCCTCAGTGTCCTCCTGGTGGATGCCTAGGAGTTCTTTCAGGGTTTGAGTAGCCAACTTCATCTCCCTGCTCATCTCATTCTCTGCTTTAACATTAATATCAGCATTAATAACATCAGCGTTTGTCCTGTTGACTCAGAGTGATCATGATGCTGATCATGAGAATGGACTCTTCTTCTCACCCATAGCTGTGGTGTTAGATATTCCACAATCCTGTTATCTGTTCATTTCATTTACTCACCCATAGTTTCCTCTCTGGTTCCTCCTCAGTGTCCTCCCTGGTGGATGCCTAGGAGTTCTTTCAGGGTTTGAGTAGCCAACTTCATCTCCCTGCTCATCTCATTCTCTGCTTTAACATTAATATCAGCATTAATAACATCAGCGTTTGTCCTGTTGACTCAGAGTGATCATGATGCTGATCATGAGAATGGACTCTTCTTCTCACCCATAGCTGTGGTGTTAGATATTCCACAATCTTGTTATCTGTTCATTTCATTACTCACCCATAGGTTCCTCTTTAGGTTCCTCCTCAGTGTCCTCCTGGTGGATGCCTAGGAGTTCTTTCAGGGTTTGAGTAGCCAACTTCATCTCCCTGCTCATCTCATTCTCTGCTTTAACATTAATATCAGCATTAATAACATCAGCGTTTGTCCTGTTAACTCAGAGTGATCATGATGCTGATCATGAGAATGGACTCTTCTTCTCACCCATAGCTGTGGTGTTAGATATTCCACAATCCTGTTATCTGTTCATTTCATTTACTCACCCATAGGTTCCTCTTTCAGGTTCCTCCTCAGTGTCCTCCTGTTGGATGCCTAGGAGTTCTTTCAGGGTTTGAGTAGCCAACTTCATCTCCCTGCTCATCTCATTCTCTGCTTTAACATTAATATCAGCATTAATAACATCAGCGTTTGTCCTGTTGACTCAGAGTGATCATGATGCTGATCATGAGAATGGACTCTTCTTCTCACCCATAGCTGTGGTGTTAGATATTCCACAATCCTGTTATCTGTTCATTTCATTTACTCACCCATAGGTTCCTCTTTAGGTTCCTCCTCAGTGTCCTCCTGGTGGATGCCTAGGAGTTCTTTCAGGGTTTGAGTAGCCACCTTCATCTCCCTGCTCATCTCATTCTCTGCTTTAACATTAATATCAGCATTAATAACATCAGCGTTTGTCCTGTTGACTCAGAGTGATCATGATGCTGATCATGAGAATGGACTCTTCTTCTCACCCATAGCTGTGGTGTTAGATATTCCACAATCTTGTTATCTGTTCATTTCATTTACTCACCCATAGGTTCCTCACCAGGTTCCTCCTCAGTGTCCTCCTGGTGGATGCCTAGGAGTTCTTTCAGGGTTTGAGTAGCCAACTTCATCTCCCTGCTCATCTCATTCTCTGCTTTAACATTAATATCAGCATTAATAACATCAGCGTTTGTCCTGTTGACTCAGAGTGATCATGATGCTGATCATGAGAATGGACTCTTCTTCTCACCCATAGCTGTGGTGTTAGATATTCCACAATCTTGTTATCTGTTCATTTCATTTACTCACCCATAGGTTCCTCTCTAGGTTCCTCCTCAGTGTCCTCCTGGTGGATGCCTAGGAGTTCTTTCAGGGTTTGAGTAGCCAACTTCATCTCCCTGCTCATCTCATTCTCTGCTTTAACATTAATATCAGCATTAATAACATCAGCGTTTGTCCTGTTAACTCAGAGTGATCATGATGCTGATCATGAGAATGGACTCTTCTTCTCACCCATAGCTGTGGTGTTAGATATTCCACAATCCTGTTATCTGTTCATTTCATTTACTCACCCATAGGTTCCTCCCCAGGTTCCTCCTCAGTGTCCTCCTGTTGGATGCCTAGGAGTTCTTTCAGGGTTTGAGTAGCCAACTTCATCTCCCTGCTCATCTCATTCTCTGCTTTAACATTAATATCAGCATTAATAACATCAGCGTTTGTCCTGTTGACTCAGAGTGATCATGATGCTGATCATGAGAATGGACTCTTCTTCTCACCCATAGCTGTGGTGTTAGATATTCCACAATCCTGTAATCTGTTCATTTCATTTACTCACCCATAGGTTCCTCCTCTTCTGGTTCCTCCTCAGTGTCCTCCTGGTGGATGCCTAGGAGTTCTTTCAGGGTTTGAGTAGCCAACTTCTTCTCCCTGCTCATCTCATTCTCTGCTTTAACATTAATATCAGCATTAATAACATCAGCGTTTGTCCTGTTAACTCAGAGTGATCATGATGCTGATCATGAGAATGGACTCTTCTTCTCACCCATAGCTGTGGTGTTAGATATTCCACAATCTTGTTATCTGTTCATTTCATTTACTCACCCATAGGTTCCTCTTTAGGTTCCTCCTCAGTGTCCTCCTGGTGGATGCCTAGGAGTTCTTTCAGGGTTTGAGTAGCCAACTTCATCTCCCTGCTCATCTCATTCTCTGCTTTAACATTAATATCAGCATTAATAACATCAGCGTTTGTCCTGTTACTCAGAGTGATCATGATGCTGATCATGAGAATGGACTCTTCTTCTCACCCATAGCTGTGGTGTTAGATATTCCACAATCTTGTTATCTGTTCATTTCATTTACTCACCCATAGGTTCCTCCTCAGGTTCCTCCTCAGTGTCCACCTGGTGGATGCCTAGGAGTTCTTTCAGGGTTTGAGTAGCCACCTTCATCTCCCTGCTCATCTCATTCTCTGCTTTAACATTAATATCAGCATTAATAACATCAGCGTTTGTCCTGTTGACTCAGAGTGATCATGATGCTGATCATGAGAATGGACTCTTCTTCTCACCCATAGCTGTGGTGTTAGATATTCCACAATCCTGTTATCTGTTCATTTCATTTACTCACCCATAGGTTCCTCTTTAGGTTCCTCCTCAGTGTCCTCCTGGTGGATGCCTAGGAGTTCTTTCAGGGTTTGAGTAGCCAACTTCATCTCCCTGCTCATCTCATTCTCTGCTTTAACATTAATACCAGCATTAATAACATCAGCGTTTGTCCTGTTAACTCAGAGTGATCATGATGCTGATCATGAGAATGGACTCTTCTTCTCACCCATAGCTGTGGTGTTAGATATTCCACAATCTTGTTATCTGTTCATTTCATTTACTCACCCATAGGTTCCTCACTAGGTTCCTCCTCAGTGTCCTCCTGGTGGATGCCTAGGAGTTCTTTCAGGGTTTGAGTAGCCACTTCATCTCCCTGCTCATCTCATTCTCTGCTTTAACATTAATATCAGCATTAATAACATCAGCGTTTGTCCTGTTGACTCAGAGTGATCATGATGCTGATCATGAGAATGGACTCTTCTTCTCACCCATAGCTGTGGTGTTAGATATTCCACAATCTTGTTATCTGTTCATTTCATTTACTCACCCATAGGTTCCTCTCAGGTTCCTCCTCAGTGTCCTCCTGTGGATGCCTAGGAGTTCTTTCAGGGTTTGAGTAGCCACCTTCATCTCCCTGCTCATCTCATTCTCTGCTTTAACATTAATATCAGCATTAATAACATCAGCGTTTGTCCTGTTAACTCAGAGTGATCATGATGCTGATCATGAGAATGGACTCTTCTTCTCACCCATAGCTGTGGTGTTAGATATTCCACAATCTTGTTATCTGTTCATTTCATTTACTCACCCATAGGTTCCTCTTTAGGTTCCTCCTCAGTGTCCTCCTGTTGGATGCCTAGGAGTTCTTTCAGGGTTTGAGTAGCCAACTTCATCTCCCTGCTCATCTCATTCTCTGCTTTAACATTAATATCAGCATTAATAACATCAGCGTTTGTCCTGTTGACTCAGAGTGATCATGATGCTGATCATGAGAATGGACTCTTCTTCTCACCCATAGCTGTGGTGTTAGATATTCCACAATCTTGTTATCTGTTCATTTCATTTACTCACCCATAGGTTCCTCCCCAGGTTCCTCCTCAGTGTCCTCCTGTTGGATGCCTAGGAGTTCTTTCAGGGTTTGAGTAGCCAACTTCATCTCCCTGCTCATCTCATTCTCTGCTTTAACATTAATATCAGCATTAATAACATCAGCGTTTGTCCTGTTGACTCAGAGTGATCATGATGCTGATCATGAGAATGGACTCTTCTTCTCACCCATAGCTGTGGTGTTAGATATTCCACAATCTTGTTATCTGTTCATTTCATTTACTCACCCATAGGTTCCTCTTTAGGTTCCTCCTCAGTGTCCTCCTGTGGATGCCTAGGAGTTCTTTCAGGGTTTGAGTAGCCAACTTCATCTCCCTGCTCATCTCATTCTCTGCTTTAACATTAATATCAGCATTAATAACATCAGCGTTTGTCCTGTTGACTCAGAGTGATCATGATGCTGATCATGAGAATGGACTCTTCTTCTCACCCATAGCTGTGGTGTTAGATATTCCACAATCTTGTTATCTGTTCATTTCATTTACTCACCCATAGGTTCCTCTTTAGGTTCCTCCTCAGTGTCCTCCTGGTGGATTCCTAGGAGTTCTTTCAGGGTTTGAGTAGCCACCTTCATCTCCCTGCTCATCTCATTCTCTGCTTTAACATTAATATCAGCATTAATAACATCAGCGTTTGTCCTGTTGACTCAGAGTGATCATGATGCTGATCATGAGAATGGACTCTTCTTCTCACCCATAGCTGTGGTGTTAGATATTCCACAATCTTGTTATCTGTTCATTTCATTTACTCACCCATAGGTTCCTCTTTAGGTTCCTCCTCAGTGTCCTCCTGTTGGATGCCTAGGAGTTCTTTCAGGGTTTGAGTAGCCACCTTCATCTCCCTGCTCATCTCATTCTCTGCTTTAACATTAATATCAGCATTAATAACATCAGCGTTTGTCCTGTTAACTCAGAGTGATCATGATGCTGATCATGAGAATGGACTCTTCTTCTCACCCATAGCTGTGGTGTTAGATATTCCACAATCTTGTTATCTGTTCATTTCATTTACTCACCCATAGGTTCCTCTTTAGGTTCCTCCTCAGTGTCCTCCTGGTGGATGCCTAGGAGTTCTTTCAGGGTTTGAGTAGCCAACTTCATCTCCCTGCTCATCTCATTCTCTGCTTTAACATTAATATCAGCATTAATAACATCAGCGTTTGTCCTGTTGACTCAGAGTGATCATGATGCTGATCATGAGAATGGACTCTTCTTCTCACCCATAGCTGTGGTGTTAGATATTCCACAATCTTGTTATCTGTTCATTTCATTTACTCACCCATAGGTTCCTCTTTAGGTTCCTCCTCAGTGTCCTCCTGTTGGATGCCTAGGAGTTCTTTCAGGGTTTGAGTAGCCAACTTCATCTCCCTGCTCATCTCATTCTCTGCTTTAACATTAATATCAGCATTAATAACATCAGCGTTTGTCCTGTTGACTCAGAGTGATCATGATGCTGATCATGAGAATGGACTCTTCTTCTCACCCATAGCTGTGGTGTTAGATATTCCACAATCTTGTTATCTGTTCATTTCATTTACTCACCCATAGGTTCCTCCTCTGGTTCCTCCTCAGTGTCCTCCCGTCGGATGCCTAGGAGTTCTTTCAGGGTTTGAGTAGCCAACTTCATCTCCCTGCTCATCTCATTCTCTGCTTTAACATTAATATCAGCATTAATAACATCAGCGTTTGTCCTGTTAACTCAGAGTGATCATGATGCTGATCATGAGAATGGACTCTTCTTCTCACCCATAGCTGTGGTGTTAGATATTCCACAATCTTGTTATCTGTTCATTTCATTTACTCACCCATAGGTTCCTCCTCAGGTTCCTCCTCAGTGTCCTCCTGGTGGATGCCTAGGAGTTCTTTCAGGGTTTGAGTAGCCAACTTCATCTCCCTGCTCATCTCATTCTCTGCTTTAACATTAATATCAGCATTAATAACATCAGCGTTTGTCCTGTTAACTCAGAGTGATCATGATGCTGATCATGAGAATGGACTCTTCTTCTCACCCATAGCTGTGGTGTTAGATATTCCACAATCTTGTTATCTGTTCATTTCATTTACTCACCCATAGGTTCCTCTTTAGGTTCCTCCTCAGTGTCCTCCTGTTGGATGCCTAGGAGTTCTTTCAGGGTTTGAGTAGCCAACTTCATCTCCCTGCTCATCTCATTCTCTGCTTTAACATTAATATCAGCATTAATAACATCAGCGTTTGTCCTGTTAACTCAGAGTGATCATGATGCTGATCATGAGAATGGACTCTTCTTCTCACCCATAGCTGTGGTGTTAGATATTCCACAATCTTGTTATCTGTTCATTTCATTTACTCACCCATAGGTTCCTCTTTAGGTTCCTCCTCAGTGTCCTCCTGTTGGATGCCTAGGAGTTCTTTCAGGGTTTGAGTAGCCAACTTCATCTCCCTGCTCATCTCATTCTCTGCTTTAACATTAATACCAGCATTAATAACATCAGCGTTTGTCCTGTTAACTCAGAGTGATCATGATGCTGATCATGAGAATGGACTCTTCTTCTCACCCATAGCTGTGGTGTTAGATATTCCACAATCTTGTTATCTGTTCATTTCATTTACTCACCCATAGGTTCCTCCTCTCGTTCCTCCTCAGTGTCCTCCCGGTGGATGCCTAGGAGTTCTTTTAGGGTTTCAGTTGCCAAAATCATCTCATTCTCTGCGTTCATATTCATACATTTGTTCAGTTTTCCAGCTGATTTCATTCCTGATATATTTCCACTGACCATTTCCTTTACTAACCAAAAGATCGGTCACCCAGATACTCACCAAGAGGCTGGACATGTGCTGGACACTCCAGCTGGATCTTCTCATTGAGCAGGATCTCCAGGAGCTCACTGATGGCTTTAGCTTTGTCATCATTGGTGCTCACTGGATTATCTTGAATGAATTCAGACAGATTAGAGCTCATATTAAGCTTTAATATTGACTAAATGTGTTATTATCATCGTACTATCTGTTCATTTTCTTTACTTACCCAGATATTTCTCCAGAGGTTCCTCCTCAGAGCCCTCCAGACAGATGCTCATGGTTTCATTGGTGTCTTCAGCCTCCGCTTCATCAGCCACCATCATCATCACTGTCTCATTTTCTATTGTTGTAAAAAGTACAGTCAGTTTTCCAGCTCATTCATTTTTCTTTCTTTATTTTTTTTATTTCTTTTACTCACCCAGAGGCTGGACACTTGCTGATAGAGCATCAGCGAACAGGATCTCCAGGAGCTCACTGATGGCTTCAGCTTCGTCATCATTGGTGCTCACTGGATTATCTTCAATGAATTCAGACAGATTAGAGCTCATATTAAGCTTTAATATTAACTATATGTATCATTATCATCTCACTATTTGTTCATTTCTTTACTTACCCAGAGGTTCCTCCATATTGTCCTCCACTGAGATGCTCACAAGTACACTGATGGATTCAGCTTCAGCATCAGCAGCCATATTTGTAATAATCTCATTTTCTGCTTTAATACAAATAAATATGGTCAGTTTTCCGTTTTTTCATTTTCACTGTAATGTTTTTATTTCCTTTACTCACTCAGAGGCTGGACACTCGCTGAGAGAGCTTCAGCAAACAGGATCTCCAGGAGCTCACTGATGGCTTTGGCTGCATCATCATTGGTGCTCACTGGATGATCTAGAATGAATTCAGACAGATTAGAGCTCATATTAAGCTTTAATATTGACTAAATGTGTTATTATCATCGTACTATCTGTTCATTTTCTTTACTTACCCAGATATTTCTTCAGAGGTTCCTCCTCAGAGCCCTCCAGACAGATGCTCATGGTTTCGTTGGTGGCTTCAGCCTCCGCTTCATCAGCCACCATCATCATCACTGTCTCATTTTCTATTGTTGTAAAAAGTACAGTGAGTTTTCCAGCTCATTCATTTTTCTTTCTTTATTTTTTTTATTTCTTTTACTCACCCAGAGGCTGGACACTTGCTGATAGAGCATCAGCGAACAGGATCTCCAGGAGCTCACTGATGGCTTTAGCTGCGTCATCATTGGTGCTCACTGGATTATCTTCAATGAATTCAGACAGATTAGAGCTCATATTAAGCTTTAATATGAACTATATGTATCATTATCATCTCACTATTTGTTCATTTCTTTACTTACCCAGAGGTTCTTCCAGATGTTCCTCCATATTGTCCTCCACTGAGATGCTCATAAGTGCATTGATGGATTCAGCTTCAGCTTCAGTGTCAGCAGCCATCTTTGTAATTATCTCATTTTCTGCTTTAATACAAATAAATATGGTCAGTTTTCCGTTTTTTCATTTTCATTGTAATGTTTTTATTTCCTTTACTCACTCAGAGGCTGGACACTCGCTGAGAGAGCTTCAGCAAACAGGATCTCCAGGAGCTCACTGATGGCTTTGGCTGCATCATCATTGGTGCTCACTGGATGATCTAGAATGAATTCAGACAGATTAGAGCTCATATTAAGCTTTAATATTGACTAAATGTGTTATTAACATCGTACTATCTGTTCATTTTCTTTATTTACCCAGAGGTTTCTCCAGAGGTTCCTCCTCAGAGCCCTCCAGACAGATGCTCATGGTTTCGTTGGTGGCTTCAGCCTCCGCTTCATCGGCCACCATCATCATCACTGTCTCATTTTCTATTGTTGTAAAAAGTACAGTGAGTTTTCCAGCTCATTCATTTTTCTTCTTTATTTTTTTTATTTCCTTTACTCACCCAGAGGCTGGACACTTGCTGATAGAGCATCAGCGAACAGGATCTCCAGGAGCTCACTGATGGCTTTAGCTGCATCATCGTTGGTGCTCACTGGATGATCTAGAATGAATTCAGACAGATT
>NW_023495786.1:0-490 GCF_904425465.1 Colossoma macropomum
CAGAGGGACCAGACTTGACTAAGACACCTGCACCTTCTGCGTTCTGCAGCCTACGTCGACCACCGCCAGGATTTGAATCGGCTACAGGATTCGTTAGACTGTGTTTTGTACATCCTTTAGATTTAATTATTAGATTCATGTTTCATATTTTCTTACTTAACATTTTTGCATGTCTGTGTGTTTCTGTGTGAGTGTTTTGTTTTCAGGTGCAGCGCTGTCGTCTGTAACAGAGCCCCTAAATGTTGACCAGTGGGAGCGCTGAGGTGGAACATCACATCCACTCATCACCACAATGGAAGTCTATATCTTTCTTCTTGTCTTTTTAGGTTTTAAATATTACAAACCCCCAGATTTTATTAAACCATGCTAGGAATATTTATTTTTCCTCCCTTTCTTTGTCTTTTCCACTGTTTTCTGTGCAGGGATCCGGTGAAGCGTCCTCTGGATTCAGGATTTCAGACAGCAGAAGGACCTGGACTTCACGAAGACA
>NW_023495787.1:0-5546 GCF_904425465.1 Colossoma macropomum
CAAGCAGACCTCAGCAGCAGTACTGCTAATCAATTCGCACTCAGTAGCAGTAATGCTAATCAATCAGCACTGAGTAGCCGTGATGCTAACCAATCAGCACTCAGTAGCAGTAATACCAACTAATCAGCACTCAGTAGCAGTAATGGCAACCAATCAGCACTCAGTAGCAGCTAAATAAAATGTGTTAATGCGAGCATAAGGACTGGCTCTTTCCCGCAAACACCTCTACAATAAAGATGATTAGCAATCCCATTCAGATTCCACCAAGTCAACGGTGTCCTCCTGTGATGCTTACCTCAGGTGAATGAGGTAGCGCAGGGTCCGCCCCTGGCCCAGCGTAGGGAGGGGCTTCTTGTTGTTGTGGCCGTTGAATTCGCGTTTGACGGGGACGGAGAAGGTCCTCTGCCTCAGGAATGTCTGATGGCCGGCCGGCAACTGAAACCCTGAAAGAACTCCTAGGCATCCACCAGGAGGACACTGAGGAGGAACCTGAGGAGGAACCTATGGGTGAGTAAATGAAATGAACAGATAACAAGATTGTGGAATATCTAACACCACAGCTATGGGTGAGAAGAAGAGTCCATTCTCATGATCAGCATCATGATCACTCTGAGTTAACAGGACAAACGCTGATGTTATTAATGCTGATATTAATGTTAAAGCAGAGAATGAGATGAGCAGGGGGATGAAGTTGGCTACTCAAACCCTGAAAGGACTCCTAGGCATCCAAGATTGTGGAATATGATAATGGCTGATTGTTGATGAAGATGAAGAAAGATCTGTAAAATATTATGATTATAACTTAAAAATGTCATTTCCTTAAGAGCTCCAGCAGTTCTGGTATTGCTAGGTGTTTGTAATGGTATTCCAAATGTTTGCTAGGGTGTTGCTAAGGAGTTGATACAGTGTCCAAAGTTGTTGGTAGGATGTTATTTTTCAGTTGTTCTAGTGTTTCCAGTCATTGCTACGGAGTGACGAGGCAGTTACTATGTTATCCCAGATGGTTGCTAGTGTGTTGGTAATGGGTTATTATGTCATTCCAGGTTGTTGCTACAGGGTTCTATGTAGGTGCAATGGTATGTCTGTGGGTTGCTGTAGTGTTGCTAATAGGTTTCTGTGGTATCCCAAGTGGTTGCTAGGGTGTTGCTAAGAGGTTGCTATGGTATCCCAAGTGGTCACTAGGTTGTTGCTAAGAGGTGGCTGTGGTATCCCAAGTGATTGGTAGAGTGTTGCTAATAGGTTGCTGTGGTATCCCAAGTGGTTGGTAGGGTGTTGCTAAGAGGTTTCTATGGTATCGCAAGTGGTCACTAGGTTGTTGCTATGAGGTTGCCGTGGTATCCCAAGTGATTGGTAGAGTGTTGCTAATATGTTGCTGTGGCATCCCAAGTGGTTGCTAGGGTGTTGCTAAGAGTTTACCAAAGGAGAAGCGCACATCTCACAATCAGAGTGAAAATTATTGAGTCGATTGGTGTTGAGTCTCCAAAACTGCGAGATGAGTCACAATAAATGTAAATATAAGATTTAGATAAGATGATTTGAAATATGTTGTAACTTAAATGCTGGCTTCTGTTTCTGTGCTCCAGGACCGACTATCACAGAAAAGCTTGGTTACTGATTTATAAAATTTTATTCTCTAGGTGAAATGGTTATAAAGAAGACAGAGAGACACGAGGACACAAGAGAACATCCTAACTGCAATAGAGAACAGGTACAGGTACAGCTTTTAGTCCTAGTCATGGTCCCTAAACTGTTGTTTTTTAGTCCTAGTCATAGTCCAAACATTGTCTTTTTGTGCCATTCAAGGTCCTTATTCTGTGGATCTTTTAGTTCTAGTCATGGTCCCTAATCTATGGATCTTTAGTCCTAGTCATGATCCTTAAACTATGAATCTTTTAGTCCTAGTCATGCTCCGTAAACTATGGTTATTTTAGTTCTAGTAATGGTTCCAAAACTGTGGATCTTTTAGTCTTCGTCATAGTCTCTAAACTATGAATCATTTAGTCATAGTCATAATCCCGAAACTGTGGATCTTTTAGCCTTAGTCATGGTCCCTAAATTATGAATCTTTTAGTCTTAGTCATGGTCCTTAAACTATAGTTATTTTAGTTCTAGTAATGGTTCCAAAACTGTGGATCTTTTAGCCTTAGTCATGGTCTCTAAACTATGAATCATTTAGTCCTAGTCATAATCCCGAAACTGTGGATCTTTTAGCCTTAGTCATGGTCCCTAATCTATGGATCTTTAGTCCTAGTCATGGTCCTTAAACTATGAATCTTTTAGTCCTAGTCATTTTCTCTAAACTATGGTTATTTTAGTTCTAGTAATGGTTCCAAAACTGTGGATCTTTTAGTCTTAGTCATGGTCTCTAAACTATGGAGCTTTTAGTCCTTGTCATTGTGATTAACGTGTGGATCTTTTAGTCGTAGTCATGATCCCAAAACTATGAATCATTTAGTCCTAGTCATAATCCCGAAACTGTGGATCTTTTAGCCTTAGTCATGGTCCCTAAATTATGAATCTTTTAGTCTTAGTCATGGTCCGTAAACAGTGGATCTTTTAGTCCTAGTCACGGTCTTTAATCTGTGGATTTTTAGTCCTAGTAATGGTCTCTAAACTGCTAATATTTTAATCCTAATCATGGTCCTTAAAATTTGGATCTTTTAGTCCTTGCCAAAGTACCTAAACTATGAATCTTTTAGTCCTAGTCATGGTCACTAATCTTTGGATCTTTTGGTTCTACTCTTGGTCCCTAATCTATGGATCTTCTAGTCCTAGTCATGTTCTCTAAACTATGGAGCTTTTGGTCCTCGTCATGGTCCTTAAACTGTGGATCTTTTAATCCTAATCATGGTCCCTAAACAATGAATCTTTTAATCCTAGTCATAGTCCCTAAACTGTGGATCTTTTAGTCTTAGTCAAGGTCCCTAAACTATGAATCTTTTAGTCCTAGTCATGGTCACTAATCTGTGGATCTTTTGGTTCTACTCTTGGTCCCTAATCTGTGGATCTTTTAGTCCTAGTCATGGTCATTAATCTATGGATCGTTTAGTCCTAGTCTTGGTCCCTAAACTGTGAATCTTTTAGTCCTAGTCACGGTCACTAAACTATTAAACATGTTTTTTCTTATAGAGAAACAAACAAGTCTTTGTCCCAAGAGGTTCTTCTGGACCGAAGTATGACTTAAAGAACTACGAGGACGATCTCAGGCAGGTGTTCCGTCCCAGACTGGTGCAGGAACAGTTGGATGACGAATCTAATGCGATGCCGTACACCTTAACCGTCTGGAGGACAGGATGGTTCCTCTCTGAATGATGGAGGAGGAGAAACGAGAGCGAAGAGACCCCACTGATGGCAGCATTGATACTAAAACCTGAGACAGACAGAAAACCTGAGAGAGACAGAGAGAAGAACAAATGGAGAAACACAAAAAGTGGAAGAAGAAATCTGTGGGTGGCCGTTTACACTGAAATACACTGAAACACTTGCACTCGCACTCTCACACACACCACTGAAACACTCACACACAACACTGAAACATTCAGTCACAGTTTCAGGGGTGTGTGCGAGTGTTCAAGTGGTGTATGTGAGTGTTTCAGTGGTGTGTGTCAGTCTTTCAGGGGGTGTGTGTGAGTGTTTCAGTGGTGTGTGTCAGTCTTTCAGGGGGTGTGTGTGAGTGTTTCAGGGGTGTGTGCAAGTGTTTCAGTGGTGTGTGTGAATGTTTCAGGGGTGTGTGCAAGTGTTTCAGGGGTGTGTGTGAGTGTTTCAGTGGTGTGTGTGAGTGTTTCAGTGGTGTGTGTGAGTCTTTCAGGGGGTGTGTGTGAGTGTTTCAGGGGTGTGTGCAAGTGTTTCAGTGGTGTGTGTGAATGTTTCAGTGGTGTGTGTGAGTCTTTCAGGGGGTGTGTGTGAGTGTTTCAGGGGTGTGTGCAAGTCTTTCAGTGGTGTGTGTGAGTGTTTCAGGGGTGTGTGCAAGTGTTTCAGGGGTGTGTGTGAGTGTTTCAGGGGTGTGTGCAAGTGTTTCAGGAGTGTGTGCGAGTGTTTCAGGTGTGTGTGCGAGTGTTTCAATGGTGTGTGTGAGTGTTTCAGTGGTGTGTGTGAGTGTTTCAGGGGTGTGTGCGAGTGTTTCAGGTGTGTGTGCGAGTGTTTCAATGGTGTGTGTGAGTGTTTCAGGGGTGTGTGTGAGTGTTTCAGGGGTGTGTGCGAGTGTTTCAGCGGTGTGTGTGAGTGTTTCAAGGGTATGTGCGAGTGTTTCAGTGGTGTGTGTGAGTGTTTCAGGGGTGTGTGCGAGTGTTTCAGGGGTGTGTGTGAGTGTTTCAGGTGTGTGTGCGAGTGTTTCAATGGTGTGTGTGAGTGTTTCAGGGGGGGTGTGCGAGTGTTTCAATGGTGTGTGTGAGTGTTTCAGGTGTGTGTGCGAGTGTTTCAGTGGTGTGTGTGAGTGTTTCAGGGGTGTGTGTGAGTGTTTCAGGGGTGTGTGTGAGTGTTCCTGTGGTGTGTGCGACTGTTCCTGTGGTGTGTGTGAGTGTTTCAGGGGTGTGCGTGAGTGTTCCAGTGGTGTGTGCGAGTGTTCCTGTGGTGTGTGTGAGTGTTTCAGGGGTGTGTGTGAGTGTTCCTGTGGTGTGTGCGAGTGTTTCTGTGGTGTGTGCGAGTGTTTCTGTGGTGTGTGCGAGTGTTTCAGGGGTGTGAAAAGGTTTGAAAAGGTTCTTCAGATTGATGGAGAATGTGTTGTATATGGTTCTATATAGCACCAAAAAGCATTCTGCTACTGTTACAATGTCAAACTTGTATACTTGTATTGCAGAACCCTTTCTGGTGCTACATAGAAACATTTACATTCAGTCTGAACTAAAGAATGTTTAAAGTGTGAACTTTAAAAGTTTGTACTTTTCATATTAAATACACTTTTGAAGTTCACTTCAATGTATTGGTAACACTTTATAACAGCTTTAACATACCATTAACTAATGATTAATAGCTGTGAACAAATGATGAGTTCATGAGAATTTGAAAATTAAGAAATGTTTACAAATGACAGCCCATGTAGCTACCAATGCATGTATTCATATTTACAAATATGTTAATGAATCATTTGTTCATCAGAATTGGAAAATGAATAAATGACTAGTTAATGAGGCTTTGAAAATGAGCAAATGTTTACCAATGATAGTTCATGTTGCCAATGTGTGCATTCATATTTACAAGTATGTTAACAACTCATTGATTCTTGGGAATTTTAAAATTAGCAAACGTTTATAAATACCAGTTCATGTAGTTGCCAATGTGTGCATTCATACTTTCAAACATGAACAAATCATCAGTTCTTAAGAATTTGAAAATGTACATAAGTTTCTGATTGTCAGCTTGTGTATAACAGTGTGCTGTCTCAGAACAGTGTGTGGCGCTGCTACAAGTGTATAACACACAATGGTGTTGCTGCGGTTCTACATACCTCATGTCAGTTTCAAGGTTTCTTCTTGATACTTTTCAAAATGCTCAGTCATGTCCGGTACAGTGGAACAGGTTTAGAGTCCTGCAAAAGAAACTAAGATGGA
>NW_023495788.1:0-17500 GCF_904425465.1 Colossoma macropomum
TGAGGTTACAAGGAGTGTTTCAGCTCAGACTGCTTTTTAAACATGGCACAGCCAATCAGATCAGAGCTAATATACATATATCAGTCGTAAAGGCACAGTAACAGCTCATTTTCAATCCACTGCTTTTGTGATGTCACAAAAAGCCACAACTCATTTACATATATCCTCCTATTCAGCCTGCCAAACTTGCTCCACCTGCTACCACTGAAGTTATAAGAAGTGTTTCAGCCTGGACTGCTTTTTGAATGAGGCACAGTCAATCAGAAAAGAGCACATTTACATATATCAGTCTTAAAGGCGCAGTGACAAAAACAGCCTGTTTAATTCTCAGAGATAAAGAGAGGCTGGAAAATGGTCGGTAAAAAACTAATGATGAGTGTTTTTGGTACATAAGACCACACAAATGTTAGAAGTGGACCTCAAAATAAAATACAAGAAAAATAAAGGATTCATTTTCAGAGATTACTAAACAACTCCACATGGTTTGAGGCTTTAGGCCTGTAGTTAGCACTGTGCTAATTGGTGGTGTTTAAGGTTACGTCAGCCTAAAGACAAAAACTAAAGAAGTAAACTTCCGACACCAAATACGACTCGGCTGATCGGCTACACTAATTGGGAAAACTGGGTCAGTTCAATTCTGGCCAAACTGTCTCTTTAACTGTTTGAATTAGTCATATTGAGCTGTAGAAGGGCTCCGCTCTGGTCGAGTCGACTCTGTAGGTCTGCAGTCGGGTTCAGCAGGTTCCAGACTCGCTCAGAGTTTATGAGTTTCCCACAATGCTTAGCGCAGGTTCACTCCCCGACTCCGGACACGTCTCCATGCGGGCCAGCCGGCTCTGCTCCAGCGCGATGGCTTCGGCCGAATGTTTACATTTCTCCGAGCCGCACTGACACGTGAAGTATTTACTCTTAATGTCCCAGAATCGATCTCCATAATCAAACCTGACAAACAGAGACAAAGAGAAGAAGAGCAGCAGTGAGACCCTCAATACAGAAGCTGTTAAACCCACAGTACTGTGCAGAACACAGATCCACAAAGTATGTGGACACCCTTCTAAATACTGAGTTCAGGTGTTTCAGTCACACCCATTGCTAACAGAAATATGAAATCAAACATGTAGCCATGCAGTCTCCATAGACAAACACTGGCAGTAGAATGGGTCGTACTGAACAGCTGAGTGTCTTGAGTGTGACATGGCTCTGTCATAGGATGACACCTTTGCAACAAATCAGTTCATGAAATTTCTGCCCTGCTAGAGCTGCCCTGGACAACTGTAAGTGCTATGAATGTGAAATGGAAAGGAAACATCTTAGCCATGAAGTGGTAGACCAGGCAAACTCAAAGAGCAAGACCACCTATTGCCTTTCATCTGCTGTGTCACTCACGACTGAGTATCAAACTGCCTCTTGAAGCAACATCAGCACAAGATCTGAGCATCAGGAGCTTCACGAAATGGGCTTTCATGGCTGAGCAGCTGCACACAAGCCTAAGATCACTGTGTGCAACGCCATGAGTGGTGTAAAGCACACACCACTGGACTCTGGATCAATGGAAATGTGTTCTCTGGAGTGATGAATCACACTTCACTATCTGGCAGACCAATGGATGAGTCTGGGTTTGGTGGATACCAAGAGAACGCTACCTACTGGAATTCACAGTGCCAGTAAAGTTTGGTGGAGGAGGGATGATGGGCTGGGGCTGTTTTTCAGACCCCTTAGTTCCAGTGAAGGGTGATGTTAATGCTACAGCTCACAAAAGACATTCTAGACAATTATCTGCTTCCAGCTTTGTGTCAGCAGTTTGGGGAAGAGCCTTTCCTGTTCCAGCATGACTGAGCCCCTGAGCACAAAGCAGCTCCATAAAGGCATGGTGTGACCAGTTTGGTGTGAAGGAACTCCTGTGGCCTGCACAGAGCCCTGACCTCAACCCCACTGAACACCTTTGGAATGAACTAGAACGGAGATTGTGAGCCAGACCCTCTCGTCCAACATCAGTGTCTGACCTCACAAATGCTCTTCTGACTGAATGGACACAAATTCCTACAGACTCTCTCCAACATCTTGTAGAAAGCTTCCCAGAAGAGTGGAAGCTGTCATAACCACAAAAGGGGGGCAACTTCATATTAACGGCCATGGTTTTGGAATGGGACGTCCAACAAGCTCATATGAGTGCGGCAGTTAAGTGTCCACATACTTTTGATCATATAGTGTATCACTGCTATAATCCCATTACCCGAGCTCCTGTCCTGTTAGGATGTCTCTGGAGCTGAAGAAGGCGATGCGGGGGAAGCGCAGGTCCTGATGCAGCATGAACACTCGCACAAGGGATGATGTTGGGTCACACAGATGATTAATGAAACGACTTATGTTACCATAGTAACGGGCGTCGATGCAGTACACCTCACCATCCTGCAGAGAAAGACAGAAAAACAGAAAGAATAAGTCTGTTTATTTACTCTATTAAACAGGTGAGCAGGTTTAATCCGCTCTATTAAAACAGAAGAGCAGGTTTAATCCGTTCAGGTTTTAATCAGCTCTATTAAGCAGGTGTGGAGCTTTAATGCACTCTATTAAACAGGTGTGCAGGTCTAAATCTGCTCACCTGTTTAATAGAGCGGATTAATCAGCTCTATTAAGCAGGTGTGGAGAGTAAATGCACTCTATTAAACAGGTATGCAGGTTTAATCCGCTCTATTAAACAGGTGTGCAGGTTTAATCCGCTCTATTAAACAGGTATGCAGGTGTATTCCGCTCTATTAAACAGGTGTGCAGGTGTATTCCGCTCTATTAAACAGGTGTGGAGGTTTAATCTGCTCTATTAAACAGGTGTGGAGGTTTAATCAGCTCTATTAAACAGGTGAGCAAGTGTAATCTGCTCTATTTAACGGGTGTGCAGGTGTATTCCTCTCTATTTAACGGGTGTGCAGGTGTATTCCGCTCTATTAAACGGGTGTGCAGGTGTATTCCGCTCTATTAAACAGGTGTGCAGGTGTATTCCGCTCTATTTAACGGGTGTGCAGGTGTATTCCACTCTATTAAACAGTTGAGCAGGTTTAATCCGCTCTATTAAACAGGTATGCAGGTGTATTCCGCTCTATTAAACAGTTGAGCAGGTTTAATCCGCTCTATTAAACAGTTGAGCAGGTTTAATCCGCTCTATTAAACAGGTATGCAGGTGTATTCCGCTCTATTAAACAGTTGAGCAGGTTTAATCCGCTCTATTAAACAGTTGAGCAGGTTTAATCCGCTCTATTAAACAGGTATGCAGGTGTATTCCGCTCTATTAAACAGTTGAGCAGGTTTAATCCGCTCTATTAAACAGGTGTGCAGGTGTAATCCGCTCTATTAAACAGTTGAGCAGGTTTAATCCGCTCTATTAAACAGGTATGCAGGTGTATTCCGCTCTATTAAACAGTTGAGCAGGTTTAATCCGCTCTATTAAACAGTTGAGCAGGTTTAATCCGCTCTATTAAACAGGTATGCAGGTGTATTCCGCTCTATTAAACAGGTGAGGAGGTTTAATCTGCTCTATTAAACAGGTGTGGAGGTTTAATCCACTCTATTACACAGATGTGTAGATTTAATCAGCTCTATTAAACAGGTGAGCAGGTTTAATCCGCTCTATTAAACAGGTGTGCAGGTGTATTCCGCTCTATTAAACAGGTGTGCAGGTGTAATCCGCTCTATTAAACAGGTGTGCAGGTGTAATCCGCTCTATTAAACAGGTGTGCAGGTGTAATCCGCTCTATTAAACAGGTGTGGAGGTTTAATCCGCTCTATTAAACAGGTATGCAGGTGTATTCCGCTCTATTAAACAGGTGTGCAGGTGTATTCCGCTCTATTAAACAGGTGTGCAGGTGTATTCCGCTCTATTAAACAGGTGTGCAGGTGTAATCCGCTCTATTAAATGGGTATGCAGGTTTAATCTGCTCTATTAAACAGGTGTGGAGGTTTAATCCGCTCTATTACACAGGTGTGGAGATTTAATCAGCTCTATTAAACAGGTGAGCAGGTGTAATCTGCTCTATTAAACGGGTGTGCAGATGTAATCCGCACTATTACACAGGTGTGGAGGTTTAATCGGCAGTGTTAATGGATGTGTTACCTTGTTATCCAGATCAAACAAATATGAATCATCTTCTCTCACATCAGCTTCTGCATCAGAGATCAGCTCTCCGACATACCTGTACAAATGCATAGAGTATTAGAACAAAAACATGACCTGCAGAAGAAGTCGAGAAAGAAGAGCTAGGCCAGAACTACCCCAGGCGAACGAGGTCAGGAGAATGGTTCCAGCTAAACTAGACCAGGGTACTAGACCAGGAGAACTTTTTCAGGTGAACTGGGCCGGGAGAGCTATTTTAGGTGAACTAGACCAGGAATACTAGATCAGGATAACTTTTCCAGGTAAACTAGACCAGGAGAACTATTCCAGATGAACCAGACCAGGGGATCTATTTCAGGTGAACTGGTCCAGGAGAGCTATTTTAGGTGAACTAGACCAGGAAAACTACTTCAGCTGAACTAGGACAGGAGAACTATTTTAGGTCAACGACAACTATTTCAGGCAAACTAGACCAGGAGTACTAGACCAAATCAACTAGACCAGGAGTATTAGTCCAAATGAACTAGGCCATTAGTACTAGACCAAGTGAACTAGACCAGGAGAACTATTTCAGGTGAACTAGTGCAGGAGAACTGGACCAGGAGAACTAGACCTGGGGAACATCTGTGAGAAAAAGAGAGAGACGGAGAGAGAGAGATAGATAGATTTACTCACTCGCAGATGAAGCTGCCCTGTGGAATGTCCTGTAGAGCTCTGACACCCCAGCCCATCTTCTCAGTACGATAGAGCTGTAAACGCACCCTAACACAAACAGACCAGGTGTTAGGTAACTGTACTAATGAGATCAGTACCTGGGATAAAACAAAGCTGATGAGGGGAAACAGACAGATGAGTAAACTGTGTTTAAACTCACTTTATTCCAGCCTGCACCACCCTGTTCTTACAGGATTTATAACAGGAACACGCCAGGTTACACTCAAAGATCAGAGGAGGCTCTATCTTATTGAACTCCTGAAGGAGGCGCTGGTCCTGCAGACACAGACACAGTTACAATCAATAAACAATCAAGTCTTTCATCAATAAACACGTATCACATCACATAAAGAAAATGATAATTATTGGCAGTGAAGGCTTGAACTCGTGCACAGTTGCTTCCTTCGTACACTAGGTGGCGCTGTGAGTCTTTTCTCTTTTATATGCTGATGGATAAACTTCACGAATCCAGTACTTGAGTAAAAGTACATACTTTTGGTAAAATATTACTCAAATAAAAGTTCTCTATTCATATTTTAGTAAGTTAAAGTACACAAGTACTTGAGTTGAAATCTTCTTTAGGGTACAAAGTAAAAGTACTGCATGAAATTTTAACGATCCAACATTCCTTTTACTGTTTCTTCACTTTGGCAAACTTTCACTCCACATCTAAAGTCAACTATCTGTTTTAAAAATACTCCACACAGCTTACTTACATACTGCTATGAGGTACATGTTACTGCCCAAAACTGGAAGGCTGAGGTCATCTAGCCATTCACTCAATACTACCAGAACATTTAGCAACTGTTATTTAACTCAGTTAGTAGAGTAAGCCAGTGTGATCTATGTCCAGGTAGCAGAGTAAGCTGGAGATAGGTATGTTCAGTTAGCATGATTTTGGTATATTACACCACACAGCCTTTTGATTGTTGTTCACAGCTCTAATGTGCTTCTATGTTAAGTTGTGTTTTACCTTGTCGTACCAGCAGCGGATGCTGAGCTGTCCACACAGGCAGTTACTGGAGGAGCAGTCATCAGTGCAGCTACAGTGCTACAGCAAACACAAACATTACTTCAGTGTCACACATTCAGAATGACGTTAAAGCTGGGATGCTCAGTCTTACTCCTGGAGATTTACTAAACTAGTCCTAGATCATCTAGAGTTCAAAATTCAACATCACATTACTGTCCAAATACATCACAGCATCAGTTTGGGTCACACTTTATTTGGACGGTCCCCCTATAGATGATCTACAGATATTCAAATCAATAACAAACTTTCTGGTGATGTTCAGTTGATTATCAACAACATTATGGTTAGGGTTAGGATTAGGAGCAGGTGTAGGTTTTACTTTGAGGTTAGGTTTAGGGTTAGGATTAGGGTTAGATTTAATAGAATCTTCCACACGCAACTTCAAGTTCAGCTGCATTTAATAGATTTTTATTTGAATGTTACTTAAAGACAGACTGAGCATCTGCAAAGTATCTAGAGTGGACCATCCAAATAAAGTGTTACTCCATTTGAAAAAGACCAGGAGAACTAGACCAGGAGAACTGGAAGAGGATTACTAGATCAGAAGAACTAGACCAGGAGAACAGGAAGAGGATTACTAGATCAGAAGAACTAGACCAGGAGAACTGGAAGAGGATTACTAGATCAGAAGAACTAGACCAGGAGAACTAGACCAGGAGAACTGGAGGATTACTAGATCAGAAGAACTAGACCAGGAGAACTGGACCAGGAGAACTAGACCAGGAGAACTGGAGGATTACTAGATCAGAAGAACTAGACCAGGAGAACTAGACAGGAGAACTGGAAGAGGGTTACTAGATCAGAAGAACTAGACCAGGAGAACTAGAAGAGGATTACTAGATCAGAAGAACTAGACCAGGAGAACTAGACCAGGAGAACCAGACTAGGAGAACTAGACCAGGTGAACTTGACTAGAAGAACTACATCTGAAGGACTAGAACAGAACTGTAACACGCACACAAGATCAGGTGAACCAGAAGAGGTGGACTTGAACAGGTGTGCTAGAACAGGAGAACTAGATTGGGCGAACTAGACCAACTGGAACAGGAGAACTCAAACACGTGAGCTGGAACAGGTGAGTGTGTTGCGGTGCTGGCAGGTGTGTCCGTGTACCTGTAGGTGGGTGTGTTGCAGTGATGTCAGGTGTGTCCGTGTACCTGTAGGTGGGTGTGTTGCAGTGATGTCAGGTGTGTCCGTGTACCTGTAGGTGGGTGTGTTGCAGTGATGTCAGGTGTGTCCGTGTACCTGTAGGTGGGTGTGTTGCAGTGATGTCAGGTGTGTCTGCATACCTGTAGGTGGGTGATGTTGCGGTCGATGTTCATGGCGGACGTTTCGCAGTTCTCGGCGATGTATTTATAATCAGACGGACAGCCTTCATCGTCCACTCCGTTCACACAGGGGATGGGAATGTTCTCATAGCCCTGAGCTATATCACTAAAACACAGAACCGGACACAGTCACACAGAGAACCACGGCTAACCTGGACGCAAGTCATAACTGCGCTTAAAAACAAAACACGTACATTAAACTCTGAATGTCCTTCAACATTTTAGCCTAATCAAGTATATAGCAATTAATTAAGTAATTAATTAATTAGTTATATAATTGCACATTTTTCATGGTTTTATGACAAAATGTGATAAATAATTGACAAATATGTGGTAAATACTGCATAATCAGCCTCAATTTCTGAAAAATGTTCTATAATTCTGCCGAGGTGTGAAGTGTTACCAAAGACGAAGCTTCCAAATACTAAATAAGGAAATGAATACCAACCTGATGATCAAATGCTACAGTATTTAAATTACTATATTCATTGTTACTCTCTACACAACAATGTATCATTTTCAATCACAACTGCATTTTCAAAGTGGCTCAATTTGGTGGGGAAATCGTGCACCTGCTAATCCTGGATTGAAATGAATCTACCGAGAGGTTTAGAACATCACCTGCAGATGATCCTCTCTGTCCGGACGATCCGATTGGCTATTCCTCTGCGCAACTTCCTGTTTATCTGGAGCGCCACCCAAACCGGCGAATCAGGGCGCGCCAGGGAGAGGGGCGTGTCTCCTTCCCTGTTCATCACGTCAATGTCCGCTCCGCGAGACAGGAACAACCTGCAACGACACACAAACAGCGCCAGAATGGTAACCATACAGGACGATGTTAATTTACATTAACGTAACGAGATTTTAATCGAGGTTATTGGATTAAATGTTGCTATTTGCATTGAAGAGCCATAATTTTCTCCCCACACGTTAATAAGTGATCTGTACTGACGTGACGCAGTCGTTGTATCCTTCTCGGGCAGCGATGTGCAGCGGCGTGTCTCCATGCAGGTTCACGCTCGAGAGTGGACAGCCCGCATTCAGAACCAGCTCAGCGATCTCCGCGCTGCCCGCAAACGACGCCCAGTGCAAACACACATTCATCTCCTACAACACAGACAGAGATAATTACATTTTTATATTATTAGAAGTATGTCGTTCCTGAAGTATTTCCCGTCAAATCAGCCATTAAGTACAAGTTACTGATTTTTCAGGAAATATTTCTGAGACTATTAAATGTAAGATAATCCACTTGCATAAGGAAAGAGAAAGTCAAAGTGAAAAATCAGGAGTTTCCAAAACAAAAGTTAAAAAAATGACTAAAAGACAAAAAAAATTGTCTCCTAACAGTCACCTGGAAGACCTGGTAGACCCCAAAACTGCCCCATCAGATAAACAGCACTTAAAGCTTTCATCTCTGAGAGAGAGGAGAAAATCAAGCTGATCAGATCTGAAAACATCCACAGGTGTTTCTGTCCATCCAGAAGACGACTCAGCGCTGTGGGTAAGTTACAAATTAATAGTGCTATAAGTGACTAAATTGCTGTAGGCGAAAGGGGTGGGGGTAGTAAGAATGGGTGGGGCCAAACTGCTATAGGATGAATGGGAGTGGCTAACTGCTGCAGTAAGAATGGGTGGGGCCAAACTGCTGCAGTAAGAATGGGTGGGGCCAAATTGCTGCAGTAAGAATGGGTGGGGCCAAACTGCTGCAGTAAGAATGGGTGGGGCCAAACTGCTGCAGTAAGAATGGGTGGGGCCAAACTGCTGCAGTAAGAATGGGTGGGGCCAAACTGCTGCAGCAAGAATGGGTGGGGCCAAACTGCTGCAGCAAGAATGGGTGGGGCCAAACTGCTGCAGCAAGAATGGGTGGGGCCAAACTGCTGCAGTAAGAATGGGTGGGGCCAAACTGCTGCAGTAAGAATGGGTGGGGCCAAATTGCTGTAGGCAGTTTTTAAATCTCTGTTGAATTAACATTGTTTGGCGTAACATTGATTGACTGTGTGTGTTTGACCTTGTCTTTGAGTGTGACGTCGGCCCCCCGGTTCAGTAGAGCTCTGATTATGTCAGTGTGTCTGTGTTCAGCAGCCCAGATTATTGGAGTCCATCCACCACTGTCCTACAGAGAGAGAGCAACAAAGTACATCATTCTTATTAGCATTATCACTATGATTACTATATGATATTATATGGATTATTATATATTATATTAAAAGATGAAGCTTTAATATCTTTGTCACTAAATATCTGCTGAATTACTGGGTTAAATGGTTCTAATGTGAATCCATCAGTTCTCAAAATAAACAGTCACAGTCCAGACCATACCTGAGCGTTTATGTCCACCTGACCGGTGTTGAGTAAAAGCGTGACGATCTCCAGATTCCCCAGTTTAGCAGCGTGATGAAGACCAGTGGAGCCATCTTCCTCCTGAGAGAGAGAGAGAGAGAGAGAGAGAGAGGGAGGAGAGAGAGAGAGAGAGAGAGGGAGAGAGGAAGAGAGAGGAAGAGAGAGGAAGAGAGAGAGAGAGAGACACTGAAGGGTAGGACTGTGTTTGGAGGGAACACTGAAGGGAGGGACTGTATTTGTTTGGGGCTGAGGTTTTGGAGGGAACACTGAAGGGAGGGACTGTATTTGTTTGGGGGTGTGGCTTTGGAGGGAACACTGAAGGGAGGGACTGTATTTGTTTGGGGGTGGGGCTTTGGAGAGAACACTGAAGGGAGGGCCTGTATTTGTTTGGGGGTGGGGTTTTGGAGGGAACACTGAAGGGAGGGACTGTATTTGTTTGGGGGTGGGGTTTTGGAGGGAACACTGAAGGGAGGGACTGTATTTGTTTGGGGGTGTGGCTTTGGAGGGAACACTGAAGGGAGGGACTGTATTTGTTTGGGGGTGGGGCTTTGGAGAGAACACTGAAGGGAGGGCCTGTATTTGTTTGGGGGTGGGGTTTTGGAGGGAACACTGAAGGGAGGGCCTGTATTTGTTTGGGGGTGGGGTTTTGGAGGGAACACTGAAGGGAGGGACTGTATTTGTTTGGGGGTGGGGTTTTGGAGGGAACACTGAAGGGAGGCACTGTATTTGTTTGGGGGTGGGGTTTTGGAGGGAACACTGAAGGGAGGGACTGTATTTGTTTGGGGGTGGGGCTTTGGAGAGAACACTGAAGGGAGGGACTGTATTTGTTTGGGGGTGGGGTTTTGGAGGGAACACTGAAGGGAGGCACTGTATTTGTTTGGGGGTGGGGTTTTGGAGGGAACACTGAAGGGAGGCACTGTATTTGTTTGGGGGTGGGGTTTTGGAGGGAACACTGAAGGGAGGGACTGTATTTGTTTGGGGGGGCTTTGGAGTGAACACTGAAGGGAGGGACTGTATTTGTTTGGGGGTGGGGTTGTGGAGTGAACACTGAA
Organism: Colossoma macropomum; assembly: GCF_904425465.1. Taxonomy (NCBI): domain Eukaryota; kingdom Metazoa; phylum Chordata; class Actinopteri; order Characiformes; family Serrasalmidae; genus Colossoma; species Colossoma macropomum. The sequence goes on from NW_023495788.1 coordinate 10,576, forward strand.
GGGAGGGACAGTATTTGTTTGGGGGTGGGGTTGTGGAATGAACACTGAAGGGAGGGCCTGTATTTGGCTGTTCAGATACTAGCGTCAGCTAACTTCTACCGAAATGCGAGAAAAGAAGACGCCTCTAATGCTGTCTGGTTCACTGGCTGTGCGCATTAGTATGTTAATACTCACTACGTGGTAAACACACGCTCCGCTCTGCATGAGGAATCGGGCCACCTCCACCTGGTTGTTCATGATCGCTTCCAGCAGAGGAGTCCTCAGACTTTTATCCTGAGCGTCCACCTTAGCGCCTGCCTAAATACACCAAAACAAATACAGACAACAACAAACTGTTACGTTCTGTTTTGATGATGAGAAAGAAGCTTCTGAGTCATATTTACACTTCAGATTAAAAAGCAGTAGTGTCTGGCTGGAGTCTAAACTCAGATTTTGACTGTTGTTATGATTTTAATACATGTGTAAGACTGTTAGTAAACTCGAAGAGTAGCTAATGTGTAGTGTATTGTTTGTAAACTCCTAGAAAGCTCCTGGGTCGTTCATTATTCATTACAAAACATATACATCAACACTGCATCACGACATCTTAAATTACACCACAATTTGGATTTATATTATTTACAAATTACAAGTAACAGTGTACCTGTATAAGGAGGTAGCAGACGTCCAGCAGGCCACGCTGAGCTGCAGCATGAAGAGCAGAACGACGATTCTGAGAATCAGGCTGATATGCTGGATCTATACCTTCCACTACGAGAGAGACAGACATGTATTATGTATTGTATGAATAATTAAAACACTATAAGTAGGGTCTGAAATCGCCTACTGTGTACAATCATGTGTGCTTATGAGCTCCTGCTGGTGTGGGTTCATGACTGTTTCTCTTCTTCACAAGATGCAAACAAAAGCAACTTGCTATGCTAATAGCTTCACTGCTAGACATGTGTGAATGTGTGCGTTCTCATCAATGTACACCTTTAATAAATATTTCCTTTATCAAAGCAACACATGACTAGTGTTTGGTACTGAAGCATGCTTGTTAATTATAAGCACAATGTATATATGATAAACGTGTTTCTATTATTGATGGTGGAAATTTTTATCATTTTTTATCATGTTGCTAATGTAGTAAAATAGATTATATACAACATTTTCAGATGATTAAGAATAAAAAAAATACATTAACAATATTACTAAATTCCTTAGTTGCTAAAGTTGCTAACATTCTTAACAACATTCACAACATTCAAAGGAAATGACAATATTAATGTTCTTATTGTCACTAAAAATATTCGAAGGGACATGACAAATTACTAACAAATAACTAATAATAATTGATAAATTATTATTATTATTAATTTGGTTTTAATTATTAAATAAATTAATAAATAAGTCAACACATCCTCTATAGAGAACATCTGCAAATTTTAATGCACAGTTACTGTTTATTTGCTGAATTTAACATTTTGGGGAAAAAAAAAAAATGTAAATTGTGTTCTTTTTCCCCCAATACATCATAATTAGCAAATAAATGGAACATGTGCAGTAAAATTATCAAAAAATTAGGCATAAAAACCTAATTAAAACACCTGTGACCTTCCTGAGAACATAGTAAATATATATAGTGTAAAATTACTGGTTTATTCGTTGTACAGTATGAAAGCTTAAGTTGTTCAACATCAAAAACTGGTCAGCGAGCTCACAAGGACAGTGCTGATTGGTGGAGGCTGTGTGAACGTACTGAGCATGAGCAGAACTTTCTGGACCTCCCCCTGTTTGGCTGCTGGGTAAAGCTGGCGTGGATGGAACCTCAGTTTCTTCTTCCTGACCATTCAGGACGCAGAAAAAGGCCACAAGAGAATATCAAAAACCCCAGTCAACCAATCAGAAAACAGACAGTGCAGTGTGTGCTTTAACAATGTAATTTAATATAATTTATGATATGGCTACATAAGAACTACATTTACAGTTGCACATGTTCGTGTTACCTCTCGGTATCCTGGGTGAGAATCGCTCTCTGTAGCGCCGCCCTCCTGTCTCCTGGAGGAAGTGCACTGGGGCAGACTGGCTTCCCATTGGGCAGAACGAGGGAGGGGCCCACACTGTCCACACCCCCGTCACCCTGGGCAATCACATCCTCAACCACACCCCCTCCAGCCGCAGCACTGGGAGCCTGTAACTGAAGCTCCGCCCCCTTTCTTGCCTCACCACGCCAATGCATCCTCGCACTGATTTACAAATATATATATAAGAAATAAAACAAGAGGCGACACATTGGCGTAAGAGAAAGAACCGCCTCAAAATTAATGAATATTGAAGATAACACTAATGATATTCTTTTAATTATTATTAATATTCTCAATAACAGTGTCCTTTCAGCAACAGAACTGCAGCTCTCTTCTCTAACCTGATTGGCTCGCCAGTCCTCTTCTCGTTGCTAAGCGCTGTGGTTGCCACGGTGAGCGTGGACGGGAGGAGCGAGGGTGTGGTTGTTGTTGAGGAAGCGGTTGCTGTGACTACAGTTGCCCCTGGTGTCGGTGTTGCCGGGGGGATGGTGACCTCCTGGGCCTCAGAGGCATCCTCTCCACAGTGCGGGCAGAACAGCAGACCGCCGCCCGCTCCACAACGGCTCCGCCCACTGCCCAACACCGACACACAGCCACGGTGGAACCGGTGAGCAATACGAACGTCCGGACAGCACTCCAGAAACGTTCCCTGAAAATTAATACACAATTCATATACATACAAATACAATAATAATAATATAATAATAATAATAATAATAATAATAATAACACCACTCCGAAAAGATCTCCTGAAAATTAATACACAACTCATATAACTCATAATAATAATAATAATAATAATAATACTGATAACAAGAACACTCCAAAAATGACCCCTATGAATTCATACTCATACAGAATAGGTACATATACAATAATAATAATACTCAAAAATGTCCCCTATATACTACTACTACTGGTAATAATTATAAAAATATTAATCTAAAAAAGTCCCTTGAGGACATGACTTCATATTCGTTTACCATTCATACATAAACAGTAATAATTTCCAAGACACCCTATGTGATAATAACAACAACAATAATAATAATAATAATAATAATAATTGTTCAGTGATTTATTAAACACAGTGAGAATTAACTAGGACTTTTATTTTATAAACGTACAGACAGGCAGAAGTATCCGCAGCCCGGGCAGCAGTGGTGTTTGACCATGTGTGAGCGATGAGTTTCACACAGAACCATCAGAGACACACGGCTGGACGGACGCATCGTCTCCCCCTTCATGATCTTATTGGTACAGCCCACCAGCTGAGAGAGACGGAGGGAGAGAGGAAAACAAGGGGGGGTTAGATTAGTTTAATGAAATAAATATAGACACAGTACACATAATGACAGGATCACTACCAGTGACCACTACAACAATCTATTAATCTACCCACGATTATTCAATTAACTATTCTTTTTGATTTTTATGTCTCTGCTGCAGTCATATCGCCCCCTACACTTCCTGTAGTGTATTACAGTCTGTCAGAATGCCTGTGTGGATCATATGAACATTATAGAGCTTTTTAAATGAAACAGTAGAAGCAATGTCGCCCCCTACAGTTCCTGTAGTGTATTACAGTCTGTCAGAATGACTGTGTGGATCATATGAACATTATAGAGGCTTTTTAAATGAAACAGTAGAAGCCACATCGCCCCCTACACTTCCTGTAGTGTATTACAGTCTGTCAGAGTGACTGTGTGGATCATATGAACATTATAGAGGCTTTTTAAATGAAACAGTAGAAGCCATATCGCCCCCTACCCTTCCTGTAGTGTATTACAGTCTGTCAGAATGACTGTGTGGATCATATGAACATTATAGAGGCTTTTTAAATGAAACAGTAGAAGCCATATCGCCCCCTACACTTCCTGTAGTGTATTACAGTCTACTACAATAGAAGCCATATCGCCCCCTACACTTTCTCAGAAGGGCTGTGGTCTCACCTGTCCATTGATGCTCTCGATGGCCATGCAGGTGCGCTGCGTGTGCGCGGTGAGTCGCTCCACACGAGGAGCCTCCATCCTACAGCTACACAGCGGCAACTCCTCCATCCGCTCCATCTCTCTATCACTGCCGTCTACAGAGAGAGAGAGACAGACGGGGAGAGAGAGAGAGAGAGAGAAAATGTGACATCTGTAATAAATGTAGTCACCCAATTGTAACTCAGTTTGTATCATCAACAACAAACATTTTTCAGATTTCATTAATGTTTTGGAGTTATTTTTGATGTTTTTTGATTTACTCAGGGAGGCAGAATTTTATTCACTCATGACAGCGCAAGCCTCGATATTATTTTGAAATATATACATTATACACAGTCGTGAACTGTGATCGTTAAAGTTAGGCCTTCAGATCAAGTCAATGTCACAATTCACTGAAAACAAGAAACAAAACACCTCAACAATTATCACTATTTCTGCTAGTGCACCCCTATGGGATTTCTAATATTATGTTGGTGCCTGCTCACGCTGGATTAAATCCAGACTAAATCTAGATTAAATCCAGAAATTTGAAGCTTGTAAAAGACATTCCATATTATTCATTTGAAGCTTGTAACAGTCATTACCATATATCTGAGCTTGTATGTATCATTGTTACAGTGACTCTTTCAGTAAAGAGTTCTGCCGCCGCTGTTTTCCATTCCTAACAACTATCCAAAACCTGCTTAGATTACAGCTCGTATTCACAGTCAGTGATGTATCTAGAACTAGATTCCTCTGTCACTTCTGAAGATGTTGGTAGTTAATCTAATACACGTGTCAGGCTCCAGTCCTCACGGGCCAAAACTCTGCAGACTTCAGTGCACTGCCTCATTAAACACAACTTATTCGACTCATCAGCTAATCAGTAAGGCCTTCATGAACTGAATTCAGAGCGTCAGATGAGGGTAAACACTGATCTCTGCAGCACTTTGGCTTGGAAGGTCCCCAGTTTGACATGCCTGATCTAACATGTAAGGCCTTCAGTTCAGCTCCTGAAGTCCTAACCAATGGGAGAGCCTGCTGAGCTGTATCTACCTCAATATCACAGAGAACACAATAATGATTGGATAATTTTCTGTTTGGCACTTTTAACCCATTTGATTAAAACTACAACAATAAAATAAGAGTACGACTATAATATTTACAGACTTCAAACACAGCAAGCATGATGGTTCTATTGAATATAATGAGCTAAAATCTATGGATATGCAAAAAAAAACAAAAGGTCTAGAAGGCCGTGAGCGTTCCTCACTGACTTAATGTAAACATAAGTGTCATACATGTTAAGTTCACATATAGCTAACTATTGTTTTCTTAACACATTTTCAAAAAGCATCTACAGCACATTCATGCACATTTTCCATCAATCCGAAGAACGCTTTCATGATGCAAAGAACCCTGCAGTCATGCAAAGGGTTCTTTGAGTGTTGATGGTTCTATATAGAATCATTTTCTTTACTAAAGAACCCTCAAAGAACCATCTATTTTAAGAGCGTACACATAAGTATATATAGACATTTTCAGCCAAATTGACCACTGCTACTGGAGAGTATTTAGCTGTGGACGCACCTGCCTGAGGGGACAGAGTGAGGCTGTCTGCAGCAGAGATGTCCAGAGACCCCAGAGGAACTTCAGTGTAGTCAGTGGAGCCCCCTGCTGGAGCAGCGGCTGCATCTACAGATAACCCACAAGCACAAAGTCATTCTGAATGTTTTGCTGTGAAACAGGGAAAAGTCTAGAGAAACAAGTCTGAAATATTCACAGTGGTGATGTTTCTCTACACCAAACCGTCTCAGACCAAACCTCTCTGAAGAACCGCTAACGTCTCAGCTACTGAACTATGGAGGAGTTTTGAGATTTCAGTGGAATTCACCTTTAAATAAAGCACACAAACACAGGTACGCTCGCATGGACACACACCTGGCTCTGCCGCTGCTGCAGTGTCCTTCTCTTTGTCCTGCTGCTTCTTCTTCAGTCCTGCTCTGGGCTGCTCAGACGGGGAAATCTAAGAGTCAAGAATTACAGAAGGTGATGGCATTTCTTTCAGCAGAAAGTGTGACAATTTAGAGGCTTCTACCTTCATTATACTCTGAAATGGTAACAGAAGGAACAAACATTTACAACTTGCAATGAAAGTAAACTGAACAAAACAAATCACACTTCTCTATCTGTCAGTCTGATGGACGAGTCTGGGTTTGTCCAGGAGAACGTTACCTGCCTGACTGCACTGTGCCAGCTGTACAGTTTGGTGGAGGAGGGATGATGATATGGGGCTGTTTTTCAGGGGTTGGTCTAGAACCCTTAGTTCCAGTGATATTGTTTTATTTGTGTGTTGATTTTTTTAGTTAGTTTGTCTGTTTTGTCTATTTTATTTATTTAGGCATTTCATTTATTTATTTATTTGTTTGTTTGTTTGTATATCTCTGTTTATCATCTGTGTTTTATAATATTGTTTTAAATGAAAAGGAGAGACGTGGAGGTGTCTGTGGGGAAGAGGGTGTGAAAAAACAGTTCACACTGTATTATGCTGATATTGGTGAATTTTACAAAAGTAATAAACAGAATATTAAAAAAAGAAAGATCAGGTCTGCGTTTCACATGGAAACTGTGGATGTCTGACAAAGTCTACCATAAACCAGTGTACTACACGAAAAAGCACAGTTCCATTCATCCACACCTTTAACCGTAATCTGTCTGTGATTGGCCTGCAGTGCTCACCTGTTCAGACAGGTGACTCATATCTCCTCCCATTCGTACCTCCAGTGGTCCCTCCATCATTCCATCATCAGACTGCAGAAAGAACAACAGCTTCATAAGCCTGTTTCTTAATCTCAGTACATTACACAGTTTAATGTTTTAGGCTGGATT
>NW_023495788.1:22500-72264 GCF_904425465.1 Colossoma macropomum
TTTTGGTTCTATATAGAACCATATACAATACTTTCTCCATGAGTTCTATACAGAACCATTTCATGCTTAAATGGTTCTTTGCATAGTGAAATCCTTCTTCAGATTGATGGAGAATATGTTGGATATGGTTCTATATACCACCAAAAAGGGTTCTTCTGTTGTTACAAGCTTGACATCGTAACATATAAGAACCTTTTTGGTGCTGTAAGGACATTTCAAAAAGGTGCTATGTAGAACCATACACAACACATTCTCCATCAATCTGAAGAACCATTTCATCATGCAGAGAACCATTTAAGCATGCAATAGTTATATATCGAATTCATAAACCTAAATAGAACCATTCCTTTTACTAAAGAACCTTTGAAGAACCATTGTTGAGAGTTTAATATAACTAAGTAACTCTGAACTGAGTGAAGCTAAACTACAACAGCAGCTCATTCACAACAACACTGTACACAGTTACAGACTGTAGTCCATCTGCTTCTCCGCATACTTTGTTAGCCCCCTTTTACCCTGTTCTTCAGTGGTCAGGACCCCCATGGACCCCCACAGAGCAGGTACTATGTGGGTGGTGGATCATTCTCAGCACTGCAGTAACACTGACGTGGTGGTGGTGTGTTAGTGTGTGTTGTGCTGGTCTGAGTGGATCAGACACAGCAGTGCTGCTGGAGTTTTTAAACACCTCAGTGTCGCTGCTGGACTGAGAATAGTCCACCAACCAAAAACATCCAGCCAACAGCGTCCTGTGGGCAGCGTCCTGTGACCACTGATGAAGGACTAGAGGATGACCAACACAAACTGTGCAGCAGCAGATGAGCTATCGTCTCTGACTTTACATCTACAAGGTGGACCGACAAGGTAGGAGTGTCTCATACACTCTTAAAAAAATGGTTCTTCCAGGGTTCTTTAGCAAAGAAAATGGTTATATACAGAACCATGAAAGCTTAAAGGACCCTTTGCATCAGAAAAGCGTTCTTTGGATTGATGGAAAATGTGCATGGATGTGCTATAGACTGTTCTCTATAGAACCTTTTTGAAAAGGGTCCGTCTGCTGTTACAAGCTTGACACATAACAATGTTCAGTTCCATGGTTCCATGTAGAACCATCTACAGCACGTTCTCCATCAGTCTGAAGAAACCTTTCATGAGGCAAAGAACCCTTTAATCATGCAAGGGGTTCTTTGAGTGTTCATGCTTCTACCTAGAACCATTTTCGTCACTAAAGAAGCCTTGAAGAACCAGTGGACTGTGAATGGACACAGTGTTTAAAAACTCCAGCAGAACTGCAGTGCTGAGAATGATCCCCCACCCAAATAGTACCTGCTCTGTGGGGGTCCATGGGGGTCCTGACCACTGAAGAACAGGGTAAAAGGGGGCTAACAAAGTATCAGAGAAACAGATGGACTACAGTCTGTAACTGTAGAACTACAAAGTGAGACTATATGGTCAGTAGAGCTGATAAAGTGGACAGAGAGCGTAGAAACAAGGAGCTGGTTTGAATGTTTTGTCTGACTGGTGTATCAGACACGCAGCAGGTCTGATAGAGGTCTGTTTTACACTGTTAACGGACCAGTTTAGCTTGTTTTCAGCTCTTCAGCTCCTCATTGATCAGATACAGAGGAGTATCAGACCCGCCGCTGCGCTCCAGCCGTTTCCAGCCTTTAACATCCCTAACGCTGAAGTTTGTTTACCTGCTCTCCAGCTTCTTGTTCGAATTCTTCCGTTCCACCTTAAATGGTGCAGCAGCTACATTCCGGCGCTTCAAGCGTTTCAACAGCAACTGCTGCACGATTTAAGGTGGAACGGAAGAATTCGATCAGGAACCTGGCGATTCGCGCGTGTGCGCGGATTAATGTGAAGACCTGATCTTTGTTCTTTCTCACTCACCTCGTCCATCCTTCCTTCTGTCGACATGTTTCTCCAAAAGAGGAGGAAAAAGAAAAGAGACTGACACAGCGGCGACGCGCTCCGACAAATGGCTGCTTCAACCGGCACAATTTCAAAATAAAAGTCTCTCCACCGCTTGCTGAATTTACATTGCTTCTCTTTCTTCTTTTTTTTTCTTTCTTACTTTCTTATTTATCCATTCGTGACAACACGCAAGTCCTTTATTTGTTTATTTTATTATAAAGTCTTTTATTTCATCATTTCATAATCATAAAATTATTTAGTTTTTCACTTGGCATGTTAGCCAAGCATATGTATATATATATATATATATATATACACATACATACACACACACACAAACAAAAACATTATAATTTTTTATTATCAGTTATTTTGTTTTAGCCAAATAATAGCCGAATAGCCAAACTATTCTTTTTAATGTTATTTTAAATACAGGGCATCAAGACTAACCCTGCTTATACGATTGTTATAAAAATCCCACGTACCATTTTTGTTGCAAGGGCTCAACTGTTGCTGCTACTTGGTAACCATCTACTATTTATTAACTCTTGACTTGCCAACACATATTTCCCTGCATACATGCATATACATACATACAGCAGAATATTCAGACTGAAACTGAAAACATTTTTATTAATTAACCAGGGATTTATTTAACACTTCCACATTTTAAAGATTATATAGAACAAATATATTAAGGATCAACCACACACAGAATCAGTTGTCATCCAGCTTTTATTTAGTAATATTTTAGATGGACTTTCAATGACAACCTATAATCAACATTTATAAAGAAATGAAGAAATGCATGCATGTAAACGTGCAGAGTGCTTAGAGGCTCCATGGTTCAGGTTATCCTGCCTGCTGAGGAGATCAGTTACAATTTAAGTCACAGATAATCAGAACCTCAAATGAGCATAAAATCATGGGTGATACACAAATTTACCAGTCATAGTTTTATCATTTATGCAGCCTGTGGCCAGTAATATTACTTTGTCTCCGTTTTAGGGCTCTGAAAAGGCTAGAGTCAGTCCTGGGTTGAAGTGTTGATTTATTGATCATGCAGGATGTGAGAGATTTAGCTGAGGGGCAGGGGTCAAGCAGAGAAACTGCAGTCCAAGATCTGGAGGATCCACAGACGCAGGTCAGAAAGAATTGGAGGAGCATCGGCAGGTGGAACAACCAGGGGGTACGGAGAGGGTGAAGACCGAGTTGGTAATGGGAGGATCCAACAGGACTGGCAGCAGTGGTGCTGAAAAGTCTGCAACAGGTAGTAAGGGAGTGTAGAGAGGGTGGGATGAATGAGGGAGGAGTGGGGGTGAATGAGGCATGAGAATGAAGAGACAGAGACAGAGAGAGAGAGGAATAAAGAGAGGGAAAGAGAGAGGCAGAGACAAAGAAAGAGGGTGAATGAGGGAGGTGTAGGATAAATAAGGTTGGGGTGGGATTAAAGAGGGATTGAAATTAAAAGAGAGAGAGTGTGAGTGGGGATGAAGAGAGCTTGAGGATAAGAAAGGAGAATGTCAGAAGGTCAGAAGACACAAAACGAGGGGTCAGAAGAGTGGTCATATGAAGTGACCAATATGGGACACAACACAATGCAACTCTACACCTGTAGTGTCAGAATTATCTCTAGTCAAAACAAGGTGAGCTATTGCAACAATTACTGTCACCAAATATCAGGGAATATGTAGGCAATAAAACTAAATAAAGCATTTTCTTTCAGCAGATAACTTTCAACCAGATTAAACTCAGCAACTTAGGTTCACCACATAGACCAGATAACTGGCATGCTAAATCAGCGGGGAAACAGAGCGAATGATAGGCTGCATTTCCCACTAAATACATGTGATGAGTTGGTACAGCACAGACTCAAATTCCAGTGATGAAAATCAAGAGAAAAACAGGAGGCTAGGAAAACAGCAGCAGAGAAACAGGCAGGCAAAAGGAAACACTGTCCAGCAGAAGAGAGTCCAGGATTTCATGGTGAGAGAAAGCTGAGAACTGACATCAGCTAACACACGCTTGTGTTGACTAACATCATGCACAGTGATGGGGGACAGCAAGGCCCGTTGTAGAGAGAGAGAGAGCGAGAGAGACAGAGAGAGAATTAAACTTTCTTGCAAATGCTGTGATTGGAGGCCTTCTGTTATTTAAAAATGTTTAAAAAAATATCCCCACCCCCCAATTAAGCCACGGCCTTTTCCACCCACGAGCTAGGTTTCCCCTCCATCAGACGATGCTGCCCAGCTGGGAGGGTGTTTATCGCATCATGGCATTTTCCATCAACTCAAACCCTGAGCAACAAACCACAGCATTGCACAACAGTGTTTCAGATTTAGCAGCACTGGTCAGAGTTATTGGGGTCTCAAAGTTGCAGATTCAGGTCAGGTTTGGGTTTCAAATTCAGCAGTACCAGTCGGACCTGGTCGGCTCGGGTCGGGTCTCAAAGTTGTGAATTTAGGGTGGGTTTCAAACATAACAGTACCGGTGGGGCTTTGTCAGGTCAGGTCTTAAGGTCATGGGTACAGCTGAGGTTCAAGCTTTGATTTCATGCCCAAGCAGACCACTAATGTAGTGAGAATCCCCTCATGACGAAAAAGGCATGAAACTCTATAAGCGTGAAATGCTCCCCATTTTTGAAATGTGTTAGGATATTAGTGAGAGTAGTGACCTCAGTCCTCTTCAATAGTTGATACAGTGCCAGAAATAGCAAGAGAAGATACTCTGGTACCCCACACCAGCCAAAGTCACATTCAGCACACAATGTATGATAGGATTTTGAATGATGAGTTGATTTAACTAAGTTTTGTCTCACCTCACTATGCACATCAGCTCAAAAACCTGTTGACCCCTGGTTCAGCAGTCACGTCTCGACATCTTCTCCTAGCAACTCTTCTAGTGTGTTTTGGCCGTCTAAGCCTATAGCGAAGCAGGCTGCCAGTATGTGGCAGCATTGCAGTTATGCTGCAGGAGCACTCTTCCTTCGGGGCCAAGGTAACGACATATTATTAGCCCCTCCATCCTGTTACTGTGAATGATTGTTTCTGGGGATCTAGAGAAATCTTGTCCTTCACAATTATCGGTTGTGTTATTGATTGTCTTGAAGTCCGTTCCTCCTGGTCATTCCAGTCTAGCATGCCTGCATCCGTCACTCTGTCCTTGTTGAAACGTGCAATCTCTTCCAAGGTCAGAATATCCTCTAGGAAGTGTACGTGGTCAATGTTACTAGCACGTCTACTGCTTGTGAGATGGTAGGTGCCAATATTACAATGGCTTCTCGAGATCTCGTTGAGGAAGTACTTTGAGAGCTGGAACGCTGTGAAGACCATCTTTTCCAGTGCAACCTGCTTCCATTCAGCATCCTTTTTAGTGTGAAAGTGAAGCTTTCCGAAGAATCCCAAGTGATTTCTGACATTCTCAGGCCAAGTTTACTGAGGGCAAACCTGGAAGACCTTTTAATCTGGACCTCCAAATGGATCTGGAAATAATTGGCGAAGGCTGGACTCCATTCAATCAAGAGCTCCTCTAGTCTAACATTCCATTCTTCCTCCTTTTGGGAATGAAGGAGATTCTTGATCTCACTGGCATACACACAGACATCATTTTCTCGACTTGACATTCTGACCTTTTGCATTAAGCGCCTCCAGCAGTGGACCATGGAAGCATGTGGTAGGATTGTCTTGAAGGAATTCTCAACTGCAGTTTCAGGATCAATGCAAACCACAAACCTTTCAGAGTCAAGCTCTGGCAGAAGGCGTAGAAGTTCAGCAAAAATGGGGGGGAGAGCTCTCTCTTCGGTACTGATGTATCAGGAAAGCTAATGGAATTGCCGGACACTCCTTGAAGTCTCTATGGTGAAAGAGCACAGGCGACACGTAGAAATCCCCCAGGTCTAAAGTGGAGTTGTAGTAAAGGACATGTTGTACATTTGGGTTAGAATTCTTCACCATTGCTTGGAACTGGTCAATCATTTCAGGCAACGCAGTGACGATAACCAGGTCTGGACGCACATGTGAATCAAAGTCCTCCAGCTGATTGATTGTATTTTGAAACTTCTGTATGTGGTTTGCTTTTGACCGAATTGTCTACCATCTCATGGTACACCTGTGCAGGGGGTAAATTTTTCCTCTTTGATCTTTGGGAGTACCCCAGGTATCGGGATGTAGGCCCCCTCATCTCTTAAGTAATGTATCAAAATGTACAGTGCAACACTGTCGCACATCTCATATGACCGTTTTCTGAAGTCTCCTCCTTCACTCCAAAGAAAAAAGTAACACACTTTCAGGGTACCCTTAGAGTGAGGGACCCTCTTCATACCCGTATTTGCTCACAGGATGTGGTCAGCTGTCCAGTCTTTGTTTTCCCTGATAATTCTCATATGAGTAGACGTAAATCTCTCCAGACTTTGGATGCACGAGTGGATGCAAGCTGACTTTGCTTTGGTCGACGTTCATCAGAAGTGCGACAGCCTCGTCCACCAACAAGTGGCGCTTTCTTACAGTATACACCTGAACACCTCTCGAGTCCTTGTCTTCTGCCTCTGTGGGTAATGTCTCTTAACCGTTATGCTCTGTTTGTGGCAGCTGGCCTTTTTCACAGATGCCCACAGACCTTAAAGGAGCCTCCTGTGAAGCAGGACTTGTGTCCACCATCAGACTCCTGTGCTTCCTTACAGGCTATTGCGTCTCTCTTTCTCCAAGCATTGTAATATTGCCTTCTCCTTGCGAGTGTGTTGGGTTTTCCTGTCTCTGTGACGATTTTTCCCCACAGTCCATCTTTTCTTCTGTGACCCTCCCTCTGCAAGTGCTCTTCGTCAACGTGCCAAACCAACAGAGCTGCTCTCATTTCCTCACATATCTGTTTTGTGATGTTATATGGCATTTTTCATCAAATTATACTTATCCTGAAAAACACAAAAAAGTCAGTTATTTTAGCTGGACTGCCCCATGAGGCCAACATAAGTGTCACTGTACATGAGTCAGTCATCACCTAAGAAATGTAATGAGTTTGCATACTTTAACACTAAAATCTGTAATATCAGACAAGCCATTAATACATCTACATCCACCAAAGAGCCCATGTCCTCTCCATCACCACATAAAGATGTCATGGTTAAAATGTGCCAGTTAGTGGTATCAATAATTTTAATCAATACAGATAGTCATCTCAAATCCCCAACTTGCAGTCTTTACATTTTACCCACCAACTTTTTAAAGCATGTGTTTCACTCAATAGCAGCAGACATAATTTTTTTAGATAACTGTATTTTCATTTGGAAAGCACTTTGAATGACAGCGATGTATGAAAGGTGCTATATAAATAAACTTGCCCTGCCTGAGTGACTGGCTAATCAAAGAGTCCCTGACACTCAACAGTAGGTGGCAGTATACACCACCAAATGTCCTTATACCCACCCAACTCTACAAATATAAGGCTAATAAATAACAGAAGAAAGCAGAAATACATTAATTGAAACATTTGGTGTTCCAAAAAAAACAAAAACAAAAAAAAAAAACCTACCAACACAGCACAAGCGCACTGTCTGATCAACAACACTCAAAGCTTTGTATTAGGGACAAATCTGCTAGTAGATGTTTTTCAAGCTTAAATACATCAATTCAAAGTGTATTATTAACACAGTGTATGATTTTTTTTAATTAAAAGTGGAAAATAATTCTTAGGACTGCAGATGTCATTATAGGCATTCACTGAAGTTCCATTTCAATACATTAAACAAACTGTGGATCTGTTTCCATGTGAACAGCTTGTATAGAAATCTAGCATTAAAACATTAATTTGATAAAATGTAATAAATTTACCCATTTCTTTAAGTTTTGCTTTCTACCTCCATCACACCGATGTTTTTGGCCATAAAGATTAGAAATCGTCATATTAAGTGACCGGATGAAGAATAAGGGACATCGTTTAAGTCCTCAGAGGAGCAGAGTTCAAAAAGCTGGTAACTTTTGACTTTTGATAATTGATCATTTGTTTTCTTCATCTTTGACCGGGTCCATCAAGCATAACGTGTCCATCAAGCAAAACAAAATGGACAAAAAAAAAATAAAATAAAATAAAGGGTTCTTTAAGGGTTCTTTGGTAAAGACAGTTATTCTGTGTAGAACCATGAACACATTTGCATGCATAAAACGTTCTTTGCATGGTCAAAGGGTTCTTCAGACTGATAGAGGTGGAGCTGTATATGGAGCCTTTTTGAAAATGGTTCTATATATATAGAGCCAAAAAGGGTTCTGCTATTGTTACGATAACGCTATATAGAACCATATACAACATTCTCCAACAATCAGAACATCTCACCATGTAAATAACCTTTACTAAAGGACTTTACTATCTTTAGGAGTGTAGGCCTAATTTAAGCATGTAAATTACCAGTTAATCTTTTTAAGAGAGCAATTAAGCCTGAAATCGGTCTAAAGTATCCCCCTCCGTCAGTAGCCTGGTCTGATGGGGAACTAGTTCTCACTGTTATTTTGTACAAAGTATAATAAATGGTTACAGAGGTGGGAAATCTGATTGGGGCAAGAAATTGTATTTGAAACTGTAGAGGACAAAATGCACTGATATGAAAGATGTTCAAAATTAGCATGTCCATTTAGCACCGATCTCATACAATAACTCACCTGTGTAAGGTAATTAAGCTCAGCATGACTAAGACGAACATTTACAAATGTATTAAAACACTCCTTTATTATTTCTTAATTCCTGTAAGGCGACATACCCCAAAAACTAACAGACCACACTGAATCTCAGCAATAGATTATAAACCTTACCAAGATGGAAATTTAACGAGAGAGAGAGAGAGAGAGACTCACACAGACTTGATCACATTTGGGGAAATTACACATACATCAGACAGTCTACACAGCAAGAGCTGCTCTCAGTCAGGCCTGAGGCCCCGAAAGGTCACCTTTCACCCAGTTCTATGATGGAAATACCCAATAAGCCGCCACCAAGTCTTGTAGGATAGACTGCGGATGTAAACAAGGCCTTCTCATGCTACAGCAAACTTCTCAAGGAACGTACCACAGACCTCACAGAGACACAAAAGCCAAAGAGCTCTTATTCATACATGTAATAAATACACTCTTAAGAAAAATATTCTACATTAACAAGAGGCTAACTCGATTACAGATTATCTGTATCCCTTCACTTATATTTGGGCTCAAGTGACTCAGGCTGCACCACTGACTAAATGCCAAAGAGTTGCTAGAGTATAAGAAGTCAGGAGATATGCTGTATTTATCTTGTGGTCACCAACCCTGGTCCTGGAGGTCTCCTTTCCTGACGAGTTTAGTTTCATGCTACACCAAGATCAGTGCTTCCTCCTTCCCTACCAATACCACATTTATCAGGCTCTCACTGCCTCATTACACACACCTGATTCAGCTCATCAGCTGGTTAAGGCCTTCATGAACTGACCTCGGAGAGTCAGATGAGGGTAAACCCTGATCTCCGCAGCACTTTGGCCCAGACAGTCCCCAGTTTGACACACCTGCACTAAAGCATCTGAGCCAATCAGGAATGTCTGAGGAACTTAATCAGCTGGAGCAGGTGCGGCAGATTGTGGCAGGAACTACATACCTCAGGAGGGGTAGATCGCCAGGACCAGGGTTGGTGTCATGGTTTGTCAAACCTGAGTCCGCAGCTCTGCTCCAGACACTGAACTCAAAACTCAAAACAACCAGGATGGGCAGGAAAAGGCACAGTTGAAGATTAAGGCTTTCCAGCAATATGTGGTAACCTGAGTTGGCCCAGGCAGCAACTAACAAACCCACAAAAATCCACACTTTCTAACCTCTTTTTGGGTAAGGAGGGGTCAACACCTGACCAAGTCACAGTTACCATGAACACCCTTATTCCTGAACCAAGAGGTAATATATTTTTAAACATTATCTCAGGCCAAGGCCGCTCTCAGGCCTGAGCCTTCAAACTTTATTCACTTCATTCATTATATTTGCAGTTGTTTTTTTTAATTTATTTCTGCTACATGTGCACTTTTCCTTTTTCCCCAGGACAATTTTAATGTTTCAGCATATAAACAGACTCCAGCTGTGTGTGTGTCCCATCATGGCACAGCCTTTGGCTGCTTTGTCTCAATGCCTCAAGGCCACCCACCCATACACACACAGCCACTAAAGCCACACAGCACTTATATACGAATAGTCATGATTCAATTTATCTATTACTTAAACAAAATCTTTTATATTTGTATTATCAAATCTCCCACACCTGCTTACATCTCAAAAACAAAAGTACTTCAAAAACACCAAAGAGTGGCAGAAATAGTATTAAATGTTGAAATGATCTACATGGACTCCTCCTTCACCCCTCCTGATTATGTCATTCTACTTCAGTCTGGGCACCAGTGTTTCTTTTTAACCCCAAAAATTTTAGGACCTCTTTGGCTACCATCATGTCTGATCTGTGTAGTTGTCCCTGGGCTACATCCAACCTTAAAAAAGTGCTACATCATTCCTATTGGCTGACGTCCAGCACCTCATCTCAAAACGCTCCCTGTATTTCCAACCGATCAGAGGTGGATGAGGTACACAAACCATGTACTTGAGTTAAAGTAGAGACACCCAGGGTAAAATATTACTCCAGTAAAAGTAGAAGTTCCTCCCTTTAGACCTCCACTTGAGTAAAAGTACAAAAGTATTTACCTTCAAATGTGCTTAAGTATCAAAGGTAAAAGTACTGAAAGATTAATTATGACTCTAATGTCCTATTATCATTTTTATAACAAGACTCGCTTCATTAACTCATTTAGGTGAAAATACTCCAGTGTCGTCTCTTGGTAAACCAGTCTTTTAATAGAGTCATTAATTAGTGATGCTGATGTCTATTAAAATTATCATAAGCACAAAACACTGAAGGCAAACAGTTTCCATCAGGTAGAACTGAGTGGCTCTGAAATCACTTTACAAACAAGCAAAGTTTCAGTTTAAGATTTATTTGAACTCAGTTACAAGTTTAATAAAAACTTTAAACTCAGATTCACAAATGAGTTTCCTTTACTAAACTGCATCTGTAGGTCTCTGTTCATAAACATAAACTAGCCCAAACTAATTTACTATTAAGTGAAATAGAGACATAATCAGTGAGCGCAGGAACGCACATCACTTATGTTGGCCGTCACAATCTGCATGTACATGAAGTAAAATGTCTGAAACCATATTAAACCCATATTATAATGAAGTGTAGTTGATGACCAGTTCAGCAGGGAGCTCAGATAGCTAACAGGGTGTTTTCACAGTAGAGGCTTTTCTGGACTCAGGACCACTTGCTCTGTGAGTTTGGTACATTTGGGCTACATTTACATTACCAGGTTAAAGTGGCACAAATCAGATTTTCTGTCCTAATGTGACTCAGATGTACGTATCCCATCTAGGACCACATATGAAAGTGGCTCAGGTCTGATTTGAAAAGATCAGATTTGTGTCCACACAGCCCTGAAAACATCAGATCTGAGTCACATTAGGGCAGAAAATCAGATTTGTGCCACTTCAGCCTGGTAACGTAAATGTAGCCCAAGTAAAGTGTGACGCTCAGATCGGAATTCATGTGCTTTTTTTCCACTGTGCTGCACCATCATTCAGCGTTACCATGGCAGCAGTGCCGAACAGAAGTTAAAGCCTGTAAACGGTGGAAAAGCAACACATCTCACCTTTTTCTCCTTCGTCTGCTGAGAGCTGATCAGAGCTAATTATCTTCTCAGCGAAGCTCGTTCTGCTCGTTAGTTTGTGCTGATGATGCACGTGATTCATTCACGTGACGTTACTGAGTAAGATAAGCTTACGCGGGTCATTTCAGGAGGCCGGTTCGTCACATTAATGACAGATTTGAGTCACTTACCTAACGAGTGTGAACCATCGTGTCAGAGAGGATTTGAGCAATGAGGCTTGTAATGTGAACGTAGTCTTGGTCAGGTGTGAAAGCTGTTTTCGGGCTCGGAATCAGTCCTGGGTGTGGACCTAGGTTTTCAGAACAAGTGTGAAATGCCCTAACAGGCTCTGTCAGTAACACTGAGAGTAAGGCTTTAAGTCTAAATGTTTTCTTAAGAATGCATTAAACACCACTAACATGCGCATCTTACCAGTTCAGAGTCCCCATCTGTGTAGAGCTGCAGTAAGTGCTGTTATATCCAGTAATGAACAGTGTAAGTTGAGGGAGATTTTTCTGATAATATAAAATATAAAAGATTTATAAAAGTCTGTTTAATATATAGATGAACTGAATCATAACTATTCATACACAAGTACTGTACGGGTCATTTCTGTGTAGAGTTTGCCTGTTCTCCCCGTGTCTGTGTGGGTTTCCTCCGGGTACTCCGGTTTCCTCCCACAGTCCAAAGGCATGCAGTTAGGCTGATTGGACATGTGTATGTCTGTCTGTCTGCCCTGCGATGGACTGGCGACCTGTCCAGGGTGTATCCTGCCTTCTGCCCAATGACAGCTGGGATAGGCTCCAGCACCCCACCGCGACCCAGAAGGATAAGCGGTTTAGATGATGTATGTATGTATGTAAGTACTGTATGGCTTTAGCTGTGGATGAGCAGTTTTGTGTGTGTGTGTGTGTATGTGTGTGTGGCCTTGAGGCGCCGGAACAAGGCAGCCTTATCACAGGCTGTGACTTGATGGGACACACACACACACACACACACACACACACAGCTGGAGTCAGTTTATTTCATGAAACAGTACAACTGGAAAAAGGAAAAGTGCACATGTAGCAGAAATAAATTAAAAAGCACATAAATCCAAAGTAACAGATGAAGGCAATAAAGTTTGAAGATTTAGGCCTGAGAGCAGCCTTAACCTGCGATAATTAAAAAATATATATTATTTCTCGGCTTGGAAATTAGGGCAGCATTTTGATAGCAAAAAAGCGATGGCGTTAATGATGACGAGAACAAGGAGGTGAAAAAACGAATTAACATGATCTAAAGTTTGTAAATAAGGGTTTTCGAGGTAACTGTGATATTTTGAGATGGTGATCAAAAGATGTGAAATATTTAGGAGGGACAAAAGAAGGTCAAGGGTTGACCCCTCCTTGCCCAAAAAGAGTATAGAAAGCATGGATTTAGACCAGCATGGAGTTTATGATAGTTTTTTTTCAGTGGGGCAGTGAGCACAGGAACGCACATCACTTACGTTGGCCATCACAGTCTGGATGTACATGAAGTAAAATGTCTGAAACCATATTAAACTGACATAATGACATGGTGTAGTTGATGACCAGTTCAGCAGGAGCTCAGACAGCTAACAAGGGTGTTTTCACACTAGAGGCTTCTCTGGACTCAGGACTGCTTGCACTGCGAGTCTGGCACATTTGGGCTACATTTACATTACCAGGCTGAAGTGGCACAAATCTGATTTTTTGCCCTAATGTGACTCAGATCTGATGTTTTCAGGGCTGTGGGGACACAAATCTGATCTTTTCAAATCTGACCTGAGCCACTTTGGTAATGTTCACATTGCAAGCCTCATTACAATCCGATTTTTTGCTCAAATCTGATCTCTGTGACAAGATTGTTCACACTTGTTTAGCTAAGTGATTCAAATCTGTCATTAATGTTAACGAACTGGTGTCCTGAAATGACCCGCATGCGCACATCCTACTCAGTAGGGTCACGTGAATTCACATATCAACCGGGCATTGGAGTGGATGACACGGTCATCTACCTGCTACACAGAGCTCTTTCTCACCTGGAGAAGCCTGGGAGCTCTATGAGAATCATGTTCTCTGATTTCTCCAGTGCTTTTTATATCATACAGCCTAGGCTCCTGAGGGACAAGCTGGAGAACACAGGGGTGGATCACCATCTATCAGACTGGATTCTGGGCCATCTCACCAACTGACCACAGTATGTGAGGGCACGGGACAGTGTGTCTGACATGGTGTTCAGCAGCACAGGGACCCCACAGGGTACAGTCCCTGTACACCGCAGACTTCATGTGCGGCTCACCAAACTGCCATCTGCAGAAGTTCTGTGATGACTCGGCAATCATCGGACTCATTACAGATGAGGACTACAGAGAACTGACCCATGACTTTGGGGACTGGTGGCTGCGGAATCACCTCCTGATCAATGCTGGGAAGACCAAAGAGATGGTGGTGGATTTTTGCAGGCGCAGTCACCTCCATCCACCAGTGAACATCCAGGAAATGGACACTGAGAGAGTAGACACAGTACCTGTGTTTTCACCTCTACAACAGACTGGAGTGGTCAGATAACACAAATACACTTTATAGGAAAGGCCAGAGCAGACTCTACCTGTAAGAAATGGTTTCGTTTGTCCCTGTCTGATCCCATCTTGACCTCTCTCTGTCTGGTTGTTCTCCATCGGAGCTAGAACAGGAGACACACACCAGGTGCATCAATGTTCAGATGCACTACATGTATTTTGGAACAGAAGGGCCTTTTTATACACTTAGAAGCAGACATGACTTGGCCAGTTGGCTCTGTTGGTACAGAGGTAAACAAGATTTCTAAGAACAAAATGCAGATGACAAACATTAAGCCTCAGTTCTGAAACTATTACTGACCATTCGTCCCCTTCAGCATGAGGGGATCATATCAAAATAACCAGACGATAAGGTGAAACAAAAGAAGAAATCCCTCGGTTTACTGTGGTTATTTCCACACAGGTGTTCAGCTATGAGGACACATAACAGCCCAGGTCTATTTACATTTGACTACACCAGAGCTGCCAATCTTATACACTAAGAGCCATTGCAGCTGCTGGTTTTCATTTCAATCAAGCAGATTCACTCCTGATTCCACTCATTTAATCAGTCAATCCCAGTTTTCCAACAGTAGATTACTTGTAGGACAAGATTAGTGACTGAACACTGTATCATCTAAACATGAACTGATATGGACAGATTAAAAGTGCAGAAGTGTGTAGAAGAAGTTCAGGATGTTGTTTTCTGGCTCACTCATTGTTGGGACCTAGAGCTATCCCTACAGCCCAGGGTCTGGATATTTATAAGTATCTCTAATGTTGTCTATACTGTTGCCTTAATAACTGTCTGTAATTGAAAGTTTTCAAAAAAAATGAAAAAGAATCAAAGAATATCAATAAAAATGAAAAAGGATGAACAAGAATGAACAAGACTCCAGCCGCTGAGCTCTTGTGCAAAGAAGGAAAAGGCCTTCACTTTATTTGAGGATCAAATGGCAAGATGGTATCCGGAAAATCAAATTTCAGAAAATCAAGGTTCAGCACATCCCTTTTCATACATACTCTGGGGGTGACGGAGTTTTGAATAAATGATTTATAATCATACAGATAAAGTTGATTAATAAAAGAATATTAATCCTCTCACTAAGGATAGGCCTTGATTTGCTTGTGTAAGGGAGTTTGGACATTGAAGAGTCCCTGAAGCTTTAGAAGCGTCCAGACGCCACCAAGCAACTGCTGACACAGTAAGAGAGCAAGCTGACCCTCAAAGAGCAAAGTAAGCTGATAAGAACCTGTAGAAACCAGTTTTTGAGGCCAGTTAATAAAGCAATAGTTAAATTGATAGCCTTGAGAGGATGGAACGGCTCGGTACAGCCAAGCTAGGAAAGATTTAAAACATTCTATCATGTATGTTCGGAAATAAGGGTTTCCAAGAAAAGTGCAGAGTTTGGATACAATAGGGACTAAGATGATATGGAATTATGTAAAAGGGAGGGGGTGATTACTTCATCACCCCAAACAGATATTAAAAAAGGATGTTTCGTGATTTTTGCACTGTGGTTGTCCGGGAACCGTCTTGCCACTTCAAGCTCAACAAAGAAGAAGGCCTTTTCCTTCCTTCCACCAGAACTGAGCTGAACTCTTTTTATTCTTTTTCCTTTGCTTTTTACTGAACATTCTTTTATTTTTGCTAATATTTAAAGAAGTGATTAGACTGTATCCAGAGAACAAAATCATAGCATAGAATAAAATAGTTTTAACTTCAAATGTTTGGACCTTGGGTGAGGAAGGACAGCTCTTGGTCCCGACGGGGGGATGAGATAATCATCCAGCGTCTTTTACAAAAATTCATACCATATTGGTCCCTATTATACCCAAAGTCTATACCTTTTTTGGTAACCCCTAAAACCAAACTTAAAAAAAAAACAAAACGGTCTGATCTAGCTCGTACCAGGCCGTCCTATCCTTACAGGGCTTACATCTTACATCTTTCACAACCTTCCATGTAAGTTTAAAAGTTCATCTCAACTATAACTTACAATGTCATCTGGCAC
The DNA here is from genome assembly GCF_904425465.1 of Colossoma macropomum. Classification (NCBI taxonomy): domain Eukaryota; kingdom Metazoa; phylum Chordata; class Actinopteri; order Characiformes; family Serrasalmidae; genus Colossoma; species Colossoma macropomum. Next base: position 38,681 of record NW_023495788.1, read on the forward strand.
AACTTTATGTTTATCACAAAGTTTATAACCGTCAGAAATTCCATGTACACAGTCTATGGCTTATTTTCCTATATTACCTCTTTGAGAGAGTTCCAAACTCTCTAGTCAGCCAATATTTAGTTTATTGATTGTTAATTAAGGAAGTTTTATTGAAGTTTTGCCATCATTACCCCCTTTTCACGTTTTTTAACCATGAACCTTACCAATGATTAGCTTGCTCGACATACCAAACAGTGAGTAATGCTAGATAACATCCTGTAAATGCTAAATGAGTAAAATAATATCAAAATAAGTGGAAAGTTAATGTACAAAGTCAAGGAATAAGTCATGGAATCAAACCAAAAATCAAAACTAATCAAATTAAAATAAAAAATTAGATTAAAAAAAATGAAAATCATGAGGCAAAAATAAATCATAAAGCAAAATCAATCAAGCCTCAAAATCAAAAAGTCAAAGACCTCAAAATTAAATCAAAAACAAATCTAAATCTAAATCAATACCAAACAATCCACCATCATTCCCCTCCTTCAGTGGACAGCGTTTGTGCACTGGGAGCCTAACAGGCAGCAACAACCATATTCCAATCTCACTACAATTTCAAGGACCCAATTAACAGTCTGGTGAACTTTAAAGGAGGGCGAGAAAGCAGCAGCAGACACAGTTAAATTGGTCCTTCATGGTTATAAAGTCATAAGACTCATTGTTTAGGCACCTATGCCAACACACCAGGTGTTCCAAAAAAGCCATTAAGCCCAAGTTGGACCACTCCAGTCCCAGACTCAGCTCCAAAGGCAACAGCTGGTGTCCTGACCTCAACTCCTTGGAAGTCAACAACCAGTGTTAGCCTGAAAGCAATACACTGGTCACAGATCCCAAAACACAAAGTAATGGCACTAAAGGACAGAGTAGCCGTGGATAAAAATTTAATGATAAACAGAAGATAAAGAGATTATATAGTGTATATGGAAATACACCAAATAAAAGAAGATAAATGAAGGTTACAAAATTGAATAACTGATGGGTAATAAAGGCACATGACACGCAGTAGTAGGCAATCCATTGATCTTTTCATGTTCTTCTGCCTCAGTGACTTTAAGCCACGTTGAGAGGCACGATGTGGGCCAAGGAGAGGTCACCAGTACGTCACTTGGCCCAATCTGATGTCATAGGACATAGGTGCAACACGACAAGTTAGACGGATGGTGCTGTTGTCTGCAGGAGTTTCAACTCGCAGTACTGGATAATGTCCCAAAGTGTTGGACACAATCATGCTGTGTACTAATGGTACTGTTGACTTCTGATGGCAAAATGTTGGTTTCTTGATGAACAGGAATGGAGACTTGTCAAGGAAAAAGAAGTTTAACACGTGCATCTCTGTACCAAGCAGGTCTGACTAAGCTTACAAAACGATGGACTTAAGTAGTCAACCATGTAAACCACACCTTCTTGTTGTCCCTATTTCTAAACGACCCAGGAATTTACAGTCTCCCCCATTTAGGAGCCAGGATGTCTCTGAGATATCCCTTCAACAAATGGCATTGCTAGATTGGGGAGCTGTAGATAACCAGATGTAAAATAGGTAAACCATTGGAGGTCGTTACATGACAAAGGGACTGCTCTCCACAGCCCCCACACATCCCCCAAGAGAGACATACAAAATGCAAACGAGATTAACAGAAAAGGCAACTGAAAAAGAAGGTTCAAGAGAAGTTACAAAGTTAATACAAATAAAGGAAAATTATATTTAACAGTACAACACAACATCCCAAAACAAACAAAACCACAAGAAAAATCAGCAAAACCATCCCCATTCTTATTAGGTTGGCTGTCCACTGGCCAGAGAATAACCATTCAAACCAACCTCCAGCCATTAATCAAGGACCTCCAGTATTTACTACATTTCTAAGTGCCCTTAATTGATCCATTATTTTTGTAAAATTACCTTCTTCGGCTGTGTGCACTAGAATGAACGTGCAACATTTAACACCAAAAAGAACGCAAACACCCTTATCTGGAGCCTTCATGATTTGTAGTGCCATATGAGAAGTAGCATCTAATTGATGATATAATAATTCTAGGGCCTTAATGGTGTAATTCATGAATCTTTGTTGATTGTATCAAATATAATTTAATTTTTTGCATTTCTAGCTGTTTGGGTTCTTGACAGGAACGCAAACAAACCTCGGCTTATGTCTGACATGACTTTGAATTCTGGCGGGATATTAACTGGAACACCATGCCCAGTTTAATGTTGGCTTCTCCACTTCCCAAGTATCTCTTTTCTGCCTAGTGGTTATCTGTCCCCATGCAAACAAAAGAACATTTCCACTAAGAGTAAGAGGAGCACAACAGTCTACCCAATTGTCTGATTGTCCGATTGTAGCAGCTCTTTTCCTTCTTTACAAATCCAAAATATGTCTGCTACAGGATTTGATCCTCCAGTGAAATCTGCGTCGAAGGTGGCATTTCCCTTAGTACTTATTACTTTAGTACCCTTATTATTGAATGGTTGCATTTAACACTTGGCCAAATCTGATTATAATACTATTGGCTCCCTCTGGTTATAATACTATTGGTCTTCTCCTTGACGAAAACAAAATGGGTATTTTACCCCACCATCTCTGATTACAGGTGGCGGAGAAGTAATTGGCTTACAGTTTTTTAAATTCTTGCTTGTAACCATTCTTGGGCTCAAACTGTCCAGTAAACAGAGCGAGGCACATATTGTAAGACCTTCCCAACACTCTTCTAGCCCTCCTATAGCTACTATTGTTGGTACATGTTTAGTGTGACGTGCTATACAATCTTCATTGATGTTAGTCTCAGCAGTATAGCGCAAGTAACAATACAACATATTTTGTGATGCATATTCCGTGACTACTAACCCTCTTTCCTCAGATTCATCAGCATACCAGTATGTGCCTTACGTCTTCCCTTCCTAACTCCATCACTTCATGTGCCTGCCATTTCAACAACAACAACTCTCTTAGAATTATTTCTTATTATTGTCTCATAGCAAATGATTGGCTCACATTGGTAACCCTCACAAAAAATGATTCACATTTTACTCCTACTGTCATTCTTATAGGGACTTCACATTGATCAGTTTTTGGAATCCCTACTCCTTTCATCTTCCCTTTAATGTCTTTTAGAAAGGCTTTGGTAGCTGTGCTCCTATACACTACGTAAAACCCTCCTGCTTGTAGTGAGTGATTGTTCTTAAGGAGCAACAAAAGAGATAACACAAACTGTAGAACCCTTTGTTCTTCCTACTGGGAGCCATATTGGGCCCTACACAGTTTGGTTCTTGTGTACAACTGGAAATACCTGGAAACCTTAGGCAGTGGTGAGATTGGTTGCATTTTTGTGTCCCTTTTATCACTGTCCATTCGTGTAACATCTTGAAATCATTCGATGTCCCCCGGAGTCCCTGGCAGACGTTTTGACTGGAGATTGGACAGTAACATTCACACCATCAGTCAGATTCCAGGTTTGTCGCACAAGTGAGTACTCTTTTCATTTGCTCATGGGAGTAGTGAATGTAGTTGGTTTCATTTGTGTCATTTTACAGACAATGCATTCCTGTTGGAGGGTTGTATCTTGCATACAACGTGCACACAGTCAGTCCTAGTACAGCAGTGGTGATAAACATGACCAAAAACCTCATCAAATAGGTCACAGCTGCATTCTCAAGTCTGCTCAATTTCATTACCAATGCCTTAATCTGAGTCATCGCTGTCCACTTGTGCAGGTGGTGTCTCTGGGTGGGCTTGAGCTCTAGTTTTTGGTCCGGTGGATCCACTTGGTCTTGCCTCTTGAGAGTCATCAACTTCATGGTCTTGTTCTTCCTGTTGAGCTGGTGGATGGTCTGTAGTCTGACTTGGCTGACGTGACGTGCAGAGGGTGCTCTGGAGCAGTGGTATAGATGGATCCATACTTTTCGTCCTTCTACCTTGACTGCAGTTGGAGTGGCTAGGGCCACCGTGAAAGGACCCTCATGTTTTGGTTCCTGCCAGCCTCTTCTGAAGGTCTTTATGTAGGGCACTTGTTTGAGCTCTTCTTCTCTATTTTCTGACTTCCGCCCCTCGATCACTCGTTTACCTTCTCCTTTTCCTTCCAAACAGTAATATTTATATAGCCTTACATGACAGCGCTGGTACATACTCACGTGTTGCTGGTAACAAACGTGTTTCATTCGATCTAAGCTGTGACTTTATTATTTATTTATTTACTTTATATAACTCTAATTACAACTCGCTCAAATCACAGTTACAAATTTACAATAGCTATAAAATACCACTTATTAAATCGCAACGGCATAACCCAGTGAATAAAAAGCCTGTTCCCACTTATAGAGCAGAGCTTCAAAACAGCTGTCTTTCAGGCTTGTCTGTTGTTTCCCTTAGTAGAAGGCCACCAGAAAATGTTGGGACCTAGAGCTATGCCTAGTGTGGGCAATAGGGACAGCTCTAGGTTCCAACATTTCTCCTTTGGAGAGAATGGTTCAAAGTGATTTTGAAAAAGAATGAAAAAGACTCCAGCTGCTGAGCTCTTGTGGAAAGAAGGAAAACCATATTACTCCCTATTATACCCCAAATCTATACCTTTTTTTGGTAACCCTTAAAACCGAATGAGTATGGTATATATTTTTTTTTATAAAACAGGTGGTCTGCTCTAGTTCGTACCAGGCCGTCCTACCCTTACAGGGACGGTTTATCACCGTCAGAAATTCCATACACATATGGCTTATCCTCCTATATTACCTCTTTGAGAGAGTTCCAAACTCCCTAGTCAGCCAATATTTAGTTTATTGATTGTTAATTAAAGAAGTTTTATTCAATTTTTGCCATCAAGGTCTTCCTACATTCTATGCATGGATATGACTGTACTCATGTGTGAATGCGCTGGTGTTTTTGGAAACTACTCTGATGACTAAAACTCATCCCACACTCCGAGCAGGTATACGTTTCTCTCCTGTGTGAATGCGCTGGTGTATGCGGAGATCACGCCATGTAGTAAAACTCTTTCCACACTCTGAGCACTGATACAGCTTCACTCCTGTGTGAACATGATGGTGTGCTTGTGTAATAAAGCTCTCTTCACACTGTGAGCACTGAAACAGTTTCTCTCCTGTGTGAACGAGCTGGTGTCTTTTGAGACTACTCTTTCTAGTAAAGCTCTTCCCACAATCTGAGCAGTGGTGTTTGCCCAAGTTCTTTTGTGCTTGTTCGTGAGCTGTGTTCTTGCAGAGGGTAGCAATGCAGGTTTTCCTAGAGCTTCTAGACACCATTTTCCCCCACACTCTCACAAGTGTGACATATTCCTCCTGGTAGCTTTCCTGATTTGGTTGTGGAAGGTAATTTTAACTGTGTAGGAATGTCGACAATAGAAGAAGGACAAAACTTGCAATTGAAGGTCATTAGTTTCTGGAAAAGACAAAAAGGGGGAAACAAGTCAAATTTAAGGAACACAAACAATAAAATAGGGACAATCAGTCTGTCTTGTCAGTGATTAAAGTAGTCAAATTAAAAATCAAGTCTAGCAGTGTTTAGCAGTGATGGCTTGTCCATTTGATTACAGAGTACACCAGGTGGATGCTGGACAGCGATATGCGCAAACCTTGATGCTGGCACATTTCCCTCATCTGTGCCTCTGTCTACATCTGCTGACTAGAATGGCTGAAAAGCTGGTTGAGTTTGTGAAAACAAAAAATGATGCTTATTGGCACAGTGTGCCTGATATTCAGTGAATCTTTTGTGCTGTGAATTATATTTGTAGGCTCACAGGTGACAGGGCAAAAAAAACAAAAACTGCCCAAATACAGATAAGGTTACCTACCCCAGATGAGATACTAACACATTAGAAGACTGCCTAACTTTTTTATAGCATGCATATATCCCTGTTCCCTTTGCTTCTTAGGGCCTCTCTGATCACAGTCTAGTTCCCAAGCTTCAGGCAGAAGCTAAAATCTGCTAAACTTGTGGTCAGTACTGTGAAAAAGTAGACAAATGAGGCAAAAGACAAACTGCAATGTTGTCTGGAAGAAACTGAGTGTGTTTCAGCATGCAGTCAATGATCTGGAAGAATACATTCTTCTTTGAGAACATCTGTGTTCCACGACTGGAATTGTATACAACAACAAAGCCTGGTTCAACACCAAACTCGGACAGCTTCATCAGTCCAATACTCTGAATACAGAGAAAAAGCAGCAAGCTGAGTTGCATGCCATCAGCTGACAAACTATCAGCTGTATGGGAAAGCCTTAAAGACATGACCAGCTACATAAGACTGTGTCTCCAGACAATAGGTGATCAAGTCACACCTCATTCAAACCACAGTACAAACATTAGCACACCTCTCCCCTCAACTCTGACTGACATCCAGCCCGCACTGAAGATCCATGAAGAGGATATCCCACAACTCTTCAGAGACAGAAGGCCCTGATGGTAGTTCACCCACTTGTCTGAAGGCTAGTGCAGACCAATTTGCACCAGTCTTCGCACAGTTGTTCAACTGGAGTGGTGTAAAGTACCTTCATGCATTAAATGATCCATAATAAAACCCATGCCTAAAAGAAGCAACCATTACAGGTTTGAATGATAACATACCCATTGCCCCATCTCTATAGTCATGAAATCCTATGAGACACTTTGAATAAGCACACCAGAAGGACAACACCAACCCCTTGCTGGATCTTCTGTAGTTTGCATGGACCCTTTGCAGTCCTCCTGCCAGAGGAACACCAACTTTCTGCCAAGGGGGGTGGTCCCTGAAAATAAACAATCAAATAGACAATCAAATAGACAATCAAATACAAATTCTGGTACAGGTCATTGTTCAACCTGCTTCACCCACAACTGGTAAACTTCTGTTTTTGATATTTTTAACCAACTAGAAATGCAGCACTGTTCTGCCTCAGGGTGGCGCTGTAGCAAAATGATTGACCTAGTTGGTTCTTCATAGCCTAGCAACTAAAGAGATTGATGGAAATTAGAGCTGGGCGATATGGCCAAAAATGTTATCACGATAAACAAAATTCATATCGTTCGATATCGATACATATCGCGATAAATGTCAAATCATTATGTCTTTCAAGTTTGAAGGCTGATTTTTGCTCCTGGGTGGTTAATTGCTGTTTTAAACTATCCTTTATGGTCAGAACATGACAAACACTCACCAAACAGTGGAACATTTTCTGATTAGCTATTTTTATCAGCTGGAAAAGCACAGCCGCAGTTTTTGTCATAATTTAAGAAAGAAATTTTATTTTTAGCTGTCTGGTGACGAGCACTCGACTATCCCGTTACAAATGCTAAACAAGTGGCCAACAACAGTGCTGAACTGTTTAGTTTCTCAATCAACTTAGTACGAACAGAAAACATTAGCTGGCTCGGTAGGTCAGTGATGGATCACACCGCCTTACTGCCATCACTCCTACCACAGCCATGTCAGAGTATATCACAGTATTCAAACACCAGATAGCAGACAACTGGATTTCTCTATTCTATCGTAGTAGTTTAACTGCAATAAACAGAGTCCTTTTTTTAGGTACGTTTAAACTCAAAGCGGTGCTTTTGTGTGTTGTTTGATCTACAGTATCATCAATTCTCCGTGTTGTGTGAGTGACAGAGCTGCTTCAAGTTAGCCAGCTGCTAAAAACAGCTAGCCTGGAAAAACAGCGCTTTCCTGCTCTCCAATGCCTCACAGCTTCCTCAGTGTTCTTTCGTTTAAATCAGGGCTATAACTCACACAAACTCGCTTCTTTCTTTCACTTTCATTGCTTGGGAAAGCACTAATACTAAAATATGACTGAGCGCTGTAATAGTGCTGTAGTTGAGAGGAGCAGGCATGATTTAACGCTGCTAAAGCTTGTTTGGATGTACAGAAAGAGGTTCACTGTAGGTCAGTACAGTTACGCCACTGATCTCATCACTCACACTCGGTCACAGGAGAACAGATGGCCGGTCGCTCCACTCAAACAGGGAATGTTCAGATATTGCTAAAGTATATTTGGCGACTCAAGTTTTACTCGTTGTCCCCTCCCTCCCTAATCATGTAGAAAAACTCAGAAGTGCACCCTCTCCTAGGGACAGCAGAGTAGTGTCGCTTTCCTTGCAGAAAATGCCACCAGGGCTTTTGCTAGAAACTGGAAGCGTGAGAGAATGTTGTATTATATCGAAAATTTATCAAACCTTTCTTATTGCTCTATCGAGGAAAAGTTATATCGCGATAATTATGATTATCGTTTTATCGCCCAGCCCTAATGGAAATAGTGAATTCTTACTCATTTACACAAACAAAGACACTAGATGAGGTGTGTAAGACTTCAATGTGAGGAATGCCACAGTACCAAACTAGAAAAGAGCATTTTCAAAAAAAAGAACCAAACAGTTAGCTAGCATCAGTGTCACTATGGTAAGTGAGTTAGCAGCCAGCCAACACTAGAGCACTAGAGTCTTTCATGTCCCTTGGAAGAGGAATAGATTACTGCCCACAGATTGATTTTTACAAATGGCTATATGAATGAAGAAATATCCGTCCTCAGGCGTCTGAGCCCATTCTCTGCCAGTGAACTGTGGGTTGCCTGTGGGTGCCCCTGTGGGAAACCAAATGATATTGTAGGGGTGAAGCAGAACCTTGTAAGACATTCGTGCCCAGGGGCCTTGCAAGACCCTTATCTGTCCCTGCCCGGGAACAACAGTCATCATGGACCTGAATTGGGACACTAACATCCACTCTTCAGAAGGAAAGCACAGCAGAGAATGAATGTACGTCATGTAGCAGCTGAAGAAGTTTAAACTACCTCAGGTACTCCTGGTTAATTTCTACAGAGCCATTTTGAATGTTTGAGCTAATATTTGTTAGAATGTAGGAAAATGAAAACATTGGAAAGTTACAGCCTTAATGAATAAAACACTGAAGTCTATTTGAATTGTTTAGTGTTTTTTCTTCTCAGCTTTGCTGCGACAAACGTCAGACAAAGACTTTTCTTTTGGCTTGGTTCTAGGGGCTGGGAGCTGGGATCGATCAAAAACGTGGACCATGAATCGAAACATAGAACAGTAGGCCTGTGTGATATCTAAAAATATTTAGCATCATATTTTGTAGTTTAAAAAATTGCAATTATTGGTAATCGTCCCACCCACATGCCCCAAAACAAATACATGTGGTCTGTAGATGAGGTCACGTTTTGCGTGACTGTCACACCCATCCGCACAGATGTCAGGAGCCGACCCCGGAAAGCTAATGTGGTGAGTATTCCCACAAATGGGTTGGTTTCAAAGTCTTTTCTCTTACCAGCAACTATTTACTGCCATCAGGTTTCTTCTGTCTTTCCAGCCCTGATTGACTCTGGAGCAAAAGGAAACTTCATCTACATACAGATCATAGAACAACTGAAAATCCCTGTGGAACCCTTGATGACTCTGTTACACATGGTCACCTTCGATGGGGATCCAGTAGGAGCTGGATCCATCACACTAAAGACCAAACCTGTTAAGACTTCATACCAGTGCCTTGCACTCTGAACTTATTTCCTTTTAGTTCTTGACTCCTCAGAATTCTCTAGTATCTTTGGATTACCTTGGTTAGAAAAACATAACCCACGCATCTCATGGTCTGTGCCTGAACTACTGTCTTGGTCTGAATATGGTCAACAGCACTGAATTACATTTCCCCCAGTGTCAGTTAGGTCTACTTCGATAGAGAGTCCTAATACTGAGGCCACTCTTAATATTTCTGATGAGTATGCTGACCTTCTTGAGGTTTTCAGCGAATGGAACGCTACTAAGTTGCCTCCTCATTGTCCGTACAATTGTACTATCAACCTCATTGAAAATTCTACTCTGCCCAAATCAAGAATTTACCCTTTAACTCAAGAGGAGGAGTGAGCTATGGGCACATACATTCAAGAGGTACTAGAGCAGGATTGCATTAGACCTTCAACCTCGCCTGTTGCTTTAGGTTTCTTTTTCATGAAGAAGATTACTTACCCACCGGAAGTGGGTAAGAAGTACCCTTACCCACTTCCGCTCATTCCAGTAGCCCTGGAACAACTACAGGGAGTTCAGTATTTCACTAAACTGGACCTTCGTAGTGCACGTAACCTTGTTCAGGTAACAGTGTTCAGGTAACAGTGTTCATCAGCAATAGAGGGCACTACAAATACTTAATAATGCTGTTTGGTCTGTCTAATGCTCCGAATGTGTTCTAGGCTTTCATTAGTGATGTGCTAAGTGATATGATAGGTAAACTTGTAATCACTAACATTCATGATTTCGTCATCTCCTGAATTACGTTAGTAATTAGTCCTCTCTATTTCTCTCTCAGTTCTTTTATCAAAATGGCAATTTGCGCTTTTTACATGTACCCCTTTAGATTACATACCCATCATTGGCGATATCCGAATACATTGCCCTGTTGCCCAGGCCGACTGTCGATCATCATATGTAAGAAGAGAAAATCGGCCAAATGTGAACTAAATCTGAACGTTTCCCTACCCATGTTTATGAATTCATTAAGAGAAAAAACAGAGAATGAACCAAGAACCACTGCTGTTATTTATTGTTATAACTGACTATTAATGCTTTTAAGCTGTATATATCCTTTCTTCTGGGTCATGGGGGGAGCTGGAGCCTATCCAAGCAGCAATTGGGCAGAAGGCAGAACACACCATGGGCAGCTCGCCAGTCCATCGCAGGGCAGACAGACAGACAGACATACATGAACACTAGGGGTACGGGAAAAAATTGATTCTTAGATGCATCGCGATGCGGACGTGGACGATTCTGAATCGATTCACAAAAGTCAAAAATCGATTTTCTAAATATTTAATTTATAATGTAATGTTGATGGAACGCAAAAGGCGGAACTTGGAAGTGGGTAAGTGCAGCGCCCGGACAGTCTGTGGCGGCACATAACAAAAACACCACTGGATGAGCGAGAAATCCGACCGGCTCCCTCTGCATTAAAGCCAGGTTAGGTCAGGAGTCACAACACAAATGATAAGAAGAGACATTTTACCTTTCAACAAAAATCAAACCAGCTTGGGAGCCGCAACATTTAATGTCTCAGCTTGTGCTGATGTCCTAGTTTAGGCTAAACAATATAACTTACTTGACTTATGACTTTTTCTGCTCTGCTTTAAGCTTTAGCTTTAGCCGCTTTTCTTCCATGTCTGCCAGAAAACTTTCCCTCAAAAGTTGAATAGTTTCTTGTAAAATGTCCTGTTGTACGAGGCTGAAGTCGCTTTTCACTCGCCAGCTTCTTGCTGAACTTGCCCGTTCCACCTTAAATTCTGACTGAGGCACCAAATGTAAATTCGGCACCATTTAAGGTGGAACAGAACAATTAGAACGAGAAGCGACTTCATCTTCGCAACCTTTTAGTTAGTGTGTGACAGTCTCTTGTTGCAGATTTAACGTATCAGGAAACCAACTGAATATATGCGAATAAGTCTGTTCATCTCCAAATGTTCATCTGTCTTTCTCTTTTCTTTTTTCGTTCGCTACTAGCCAGGCGAAACCTCGTTGCTACGTGAGAAATGCCAGTTCTCAGTCGTTGCGAAACAGGGCTTTTGCGCTCCCCCCCTCTATCACGAGCCCAAAACTGTTATGAAATCACTAAAGAAAACGGGCAGGAAGGCTGTAACACGCTGCATGGTCATCCATCACCACTGGATCTTATTTCACCGTAACAGCGCATTTTATCACAGATGAGTAGCAGCAGCGTCTCATGTGCGCCAAACAAGAATGAGAGCCTTCCAGTTCACAGTGAATGAGAGCCTTCCAGTTCACTTGTCACATCACTTGTGACAAGTGAACTGGAAGGCACACACGCTGTGCAAAATGTAAATAAGAACAAAATGCAACGATGTGCAAATCATTTAAACCCTGCATTTATTTGGAAATAGTACAAAGACAAACTATCAAATGTTGAAACTGAGAAATGTTATTGTTTTTCTATTTTTAATTTAATGCCAACAACACATTCCAAAAAAGTTGGGATGGGGGCGACAGGCTGGTAAAGTTGTGTAATGCTAAAAAATTAATAACAGGTCAGTAACATGATTGGATATAAAAGAGCATCTCAGAGAGGCTTTCAGAAGTAAAGATGAGGAGGGGTTCACCACTCTGTGAAAGACTGTTGTTGGCATCAAATTTAAAGATGGAATATATTTAAAAAAAAAAGCAATAAGATTTTTCAGTTTCAACATTTGATTTGTTGTCTTTGTTCCTTTAAACATATGGTTCACATGATTTGCACATCATTTCATTCTATTCTTATTTACATTCTGCACAGCGTCCGTTTTGTTCCAACAGTAGTGAGATATATTCTCTTTATAAATGTTGTACGATGCTAGAAAAGGTACAGCTTTAGCACCTTTGTGTTCTTTTGTAGTCAGGACAGTATTTTACACAGCTTTCGCTCATTTATGAATAAGGGGGAAATAAGGTTTATATTTCTAAATTTGTGCTTGCAAACATTACATTTTTGCTTAATAAAATACGTAACACTTAACACACTTTTTCACTTCACAATTATGAAATCTAAACAATGCATGTTTGAAAGTAAAGACTGAATCTGCACAAACGCAGCAGCGGAGCATAAATCATCACACAAAGTCTCCAGACCACTGGATTACAGATTAGTCAACAAATTGACCATTTCATTTACGTTCAACAACAAATTGAATCCCAGCACAAAGAAATGTGCCTAAAATAATGGCAGAAATAAAAAAAATAAGACAAGGTACGTTTCCAATCAAGCCCAACACACAGAAACACAACCACACTGTTAATCAACATAGAATAAGCCCAGATTCTGGCCTAAACAGTTTCTCAAACTCTTATTCAGAGGAAATTCTAAGGTAGCAGACGGATGAAGCTCCTCCTCAAATTCACGTTTACGAATAATTGCATTCACTGAACACAAATCAACACTGAGTAACGTGAAGAATGCAAAGCGAAACGGTTCAAGAAAGGTTAGACGGGCTTTTCTCATTACAAAGCGCCTGGCTGGCTTGTGAAGGGGCACACGGATTTAAAGAGGAACTGAATCTAATGTAACACCAGCGGTCTGTCATCCAGAATAGCACCTGGGTGTTTTCTCTTCAGGTGCTCGTGCATCGCACTAGTGGAAGTGCTCTCATACTTTCGACTGCTTGGGTCTTTGGAAACGGTCAGAAACCTTTTTCACAACCTTTTTCTCTGCAGCCGCCATGATTTTTTAAACCGGTAGCACTGAATGGAGCCAAAAATGACTGAATGCAGCCAAAATGATACTAAAGAATTTCTGGTACCAAAACTAAGCAAAGGTGACCTAAATAGGAGGGGCAAAGGATGAGTTAGATGAGCCCCTCTTTCACCCGGGAAGTGTGTAAAAATTGCTATTGCTATTCTTTGTGAGATCCAGTTTCTCTGGAGAACGACTCAGATTAATGCTTTAATACATCGTGAAGGCTGGTTCTGCCACCTCTAACGATCAGCTGATTTTCATGCCAGTTTGAAGGCCAATTTATAGTGCTCAGCAGATGTCGCTGTAGGCTTTCATAGCCTTGCTTCAGTGTCGAAACATCGAAACAGACCATCATCTGTAGTTTCTATGAGAACTTGTGTGACAGCACAGCTAATGAAAAACAAAGTAACAGATGAATTGAATCATGACTATTAATACAAGTGCTGTATGGCTTTAAGCTGTTGCTGTGTGTTTGTGAGTGTGAGTGGGTCAAGAAGGCCTGATCATAGGCTGTGACTTGATAGGAAACCCACACACACAAACACACAAACACACACACACACACACACACACAGCTTAAAACATTAAAATTGTCATTGAGGAAAAAGGAGAAGAAATAAATAAAAACCGCATAAATCTAAAATAACAGATGATGTGAATAAAGTTTGAAGGCTTAGGCCTGAGACAATTTAAAGATTTCTCTATGGATCTTGGTTAGATGTTTTACATATTCGTGTAAGTCAGCGTGTGACTGCTCGAGCCGAGGGCCTCTAGTAGGTCCTCAGAGATGTGTTACAGGCATGGGGCCCCCTGTGAGCATTTCATGAGGGGTTCAAACGAGTGGTTCAATTGGTAGTCACTCTCATGCTCATTAATGCTAACGGTAGAGCGTTTGGCCGATTCATTTTCCGCTCGCTGCACATATCTTAGCAATTTTAGCCTTCAGAACTTAATTTTGACATTCAACTATGCCCTGCGATTGTGGATGATATACACATCCCAATCTACATTTAATTATTAATTAATAATTAATGTCTGTGTGATTAGGTCAGTAACTTTATTAACAAAGTGTTGGCCATTGTCGGAACTAATTTAATCTAAACATGATCGATCCACAAACAGAATTAACTCACTATCCGATAGTGGTTCACTATATAAATCTTCTCCAGGTTTTAAGAAGGTTGTGGTTAATGAGTCACAGTGATGTGGTGTACCTTCCTCAGGCGCAGCTAACCTCTCTGCTGGATTCACTCTGGAGCATCTCTGTATTTTCAGTTCAGGGCTGAAAGAATGACATCATATCCTGTTCGTCTAGCATTAGTCAACACAAAAGAGTTAGATGTTCATAACGTGCGTAAAGCAAAATTCGTAAACAACTCAACATCACGTCACATCACTTGCCGCTGCTAAGCCTTGATAGCACCGTGGCATTCCTTGCTCAATTTGATCAAGGTGAGTACTGAAGTAAGCAACCGCTTGGCTTTGACCATCTTTCTTTAGTGTCAGTACAGCATTATCATAGCCATTTTTGGTAGTGACAGATGTTTTGAATAAATAATCTGTATCTTCTGATAATGCTAACAAGTAGTGTTTATTAACCAAAGAATAGTAATCTTCACACTGTAAAATAGGCCTTAGCTTCCATGAGAGCTTGGATTGTTAGTAAAAGGGGCCTCCTGAAGCTTGTGAGGATCTGCTGTGTGAGCAAGAAGAACTGCCCTTGAGATAAGAACCAGCCCTGGAACAGGTGAACTTACAATGCAACCAGTCAAAGCTAATGTCCTTGGGTATTGAAACGTTCTGGTACAGCTAAGATAAGATATTTAATAATATTTCATGTATGATTGGAAATAAGGGTTCCCAAGTGCAGATGTGACGGTTCCCACGTAAATGTAAGGTTTGGAAATTATGGGAACTAAGACGGTATAGAATTCCATAGAAAAGGAGGGGCGATTTCTTCATCGCCCCAAACAGGATATAAAAATGGGTGTTTTTGACATGTTCTTTGCATTGTGGTTGTCCAGGAACCATCTTGCCATCCAAGCTCAATAAAGCAGAAGGCCTTTTCCTTCCTTCCACATGAACTCAGCGACTGAAGTCTTTTACTTTGCTTTTCACACTTTGACATTTTTCTTTTTTTGTTAGAGGAAGTTATATTGTGGTTAGCTCTTAAGGTAACAGTATTAGAACACGCTAGGAGGATCCATCTCTGTCCACGGGCCTTGAGCACAGAAGAGAGGCTTTTGGGCCCGACAGTAGCTAAATAGAGCTGAAGAGGTTTAGAGTAGTCTGGACTGTACATCAGATCAGCCTGTTCTGCCTCATCGTCCCATTCTAGCCTTCATTGTTTCCATTTTCTCTCTGACCTGCACATAATATCGACCTTCTTAACGGGGCTGTTTTTAAAGCAAAGTCACAAATCCATTGTTTCATCAAATCAAGTTATTTTATTCCAGTTTTCCATGCAGCGCTTTAATTCCTTCCTTGATGCAAAACCTTTAGCTAACCTTGAACTGAAAGGTGTCACGTCTTCCTCTTGTTCCAACTTGGCGAGGGTTTTCCCATCATACAACAGTTAGTTCTAGCCACGCAAGCTGATTGGTTGAGAGTCGTTCTAACTGTGCTGTTATTTCACCACAACATCACAGGTTTTTCACAAACACTGCATCACTCCGCTGAGACGCCGTTGCTAAGCAATGACTTTGACAGCTGAAGGAGACGCTCAAGACATTTGAACGTTTTTACTTTTTACTTTGCCACAAACAGAAAATGGACACTTTTAAGATCACATTTGACCGACAGCCGATTTGGTCAGACTCTGAAGATGAGACGACACTAAATTCCCAAACTGTCATCACCACTGAGCAGCTTTTCAGTCGGCAGCTGTGACAGAAGAACAGCTGAACAACCTGGAATCAGACAGAAATTAACCCAATACCATTCGCCAAACGTGTAGTCTGATCTTCAGAGTCTGACCCAATCAGACTGAGCCATAAAACTGCCGCAATATCAAGTTCAGCTCAGTTTTGTCAGTTTTTGCCAGATCAGTATTAATGTTGTTTTGTTCCAGCCAGTCTGTAAAGCATCTTACAGCCCATTTAGTTTGGCGAATGGTGTTGGGTTCATTTCTGGCTGATTCCAGGTTGTTTAGCTGTTCTTCTGTCACAGCTGCCGACTGAAAAGCTGCTCAGTGGTGATGACAGTTTGGGAATTTAGTGTAAGGAGCTGGAGAATGAACTGCCAGCTGTGCAGCGAGTGGGCGGAGCTCGTTACTCTGACGTAGCAACAAGCTGCTCATTAAGGAACTATAATTTGGTGAAGGAACTGAACGTTAAAACATATTAAACGCCGCGTTCACGGCCCAGTTTATTAATTAATTACTTTATTTATTTAACTGTTGTATTAAAGCAATAGAACACTCGAGGAGTGTGTTATCGCCAATAACATCACGGCTGTGATGATCTACGGCGACCAAATCACAGCCGTGATGTTATTTCACGATAACACACTCCTCGAGTGTTCTACTGCTTAATTATACATCTACGTCTCTTTAATGAATAAAATAATCTGTGTTGGAGCCTCTCTGCTCAGACTGGGAGCTGTGTGTGTGTGTGTGTGTGTGTGTGTGTGTGAGTGTGTGTGTGTGTGTGTGTGAGTGTGTGTGTGTGTGTGTGCGTCCACTGCCAAGAGCCCCCCCTTCTCTGCCTTCTCTCTCTCTCCCTTTCTCTCTCTCTCTCCCCCTTTCTCTCTCTCTCTCTCTCTCTTTCTCTCCCCCTACCTTTCTCTCTCTCTCTGTCCCTCTCTCTCCCTTTCTCTCTCTCTCCCTCCCTCTCTTTCTTTCTCTCTCTCTCTCCCTCCCTCCCTCTATTTCTTTCTCTCTCTCTCTCTCCCTTTCTCTCTCCCTCCCTCTCTCTTTCTTTCTCTCTCTCCCTCCCTCTCTCTTTCTTTCTCTCTCTCTCCCTCTCTCTCTCTCTCTCTCTCTCCCTTTCAATCTCTCTCTCCCTCCCTTTCTCCCCCCCCTCTGCTGCAACTTTTTCCCTGAAGAAAAGAGATTAATACTCATGTTTTGATCATTTCCCTTATTATCCACAAACCGTCTCCTTTTACATCTGTTTTCTTTCAGTTTTACATGTCAGTCACTATTTTAGAGTCGAATTCTTCACCAATCCTGCTTCACTCACATCAATCTTTTTAAAGTGATCTCCTTTAAACAGCTCATCTCGTGAGCTTCTAAATACATGCTGCACCTGTACAGGCGCCCCGACACGGCCGCCTCTCCGACTGTGTCACACCACTACCTCCAGATTTGGATTAGGCCATAAAATCTCATACCATGGGTCAGTTTCTCGCAATGTAATGTCGGGCCTTAAAGCCTCTCTTCTGTGCCCAAGGCCCCCTGGACATATGATGGGTTCTCTGGCGTGTTCTAATGTGATTACCCTAAGAACTAACTGCAGTATAACTTCTAACAAAGTAAGAAAAGTGTCAAAGTGTAAAAGAGCAAAGTAAAATAAGAGACTTCAGCCGCTGAGTTCCTGTGGAAGGAAGGAAAAGGCCTTCTTCTTTATTAAGCTTGAGTGGCAAGATGGTTCCTGGACAACCACAATGCAAAGATCATCACAAAACACCCATTTTCATATGCTGTTTGGGGTGATGAAGCAATCACTCCTTCCTTCTTATAGTATTTTATACCATCTTAGTTCCCATCATCTCCAAACCCTGCACTTTCCCTTGAGAGCCCTTATTTCCAAACATACATGATATATGTTTTTTAAAAATATCTTATCTTAGCCGTCCCAGGATGTTCCACTCTCCCAAGGACACTGGCTTTGACTGGTCACATTGAAAATCCACTCACTACAGAGACTGGTTCTATCAACTCAAGGACAGCTCTTCTTTCTCACACAGCTGCATCTGCAGGATCTCACAAACTTCTGGAGGCCTCTTTGATAAGGGGCACTCCGGTGTCCAGGTTCCCAGACAAGCTAAGGCCTGTCTTACTGTGTGAGGATTAGTGTTCTTTTGATTAATTAACGCTACTTGTTAGTACTGTCAAAGATAAAGATTATTTAAAAATAAGTCAGTAATCCAGCGCAAAAGTGTATCTAGAGCTGGGCGATATGGCCAGAAATGTTATCACGAGAAACATCGATACACATCACGATAAATGGCAAAAGGCTGATTTTTGCTTCTGATGGTTTGGGTCATTCTACAGAAATGTCCATAGGTGTTACTGATCCTCATTGGTTTTCCACATAATAAAGGGAACACCAGAGACATTTTTAATGAAAAATGCATTTTACAGAATAACTACTACAGAGCATCAAACCACATGTCGTCAATCATGGAATGTCCACTAAAATATGGAATTGAATCCATTTGTATCCTATTTTTTCACAATTACCTCAGAATAAAGTCGGTCACACCAGTGACTTCAGCTAAAAGCTTCATATGAAATCACGAGCTACATGAGAAAATCTCTGATAACTGAAAGACACAGTTACCATGTGCTTATTTCATAGATCTGTCATGACCAAGAGCTGCTGTCCCTTCTGCCCAGGGTCCAAACATTTAAGATATCATCTTAGTCCCCATTAAATTCGAACTCACTTTTCTTGGAAACCCTTATTTCCAAACGTACATGATATCAATTTTTTTAAAAACCATTCTAGCCTGGCTGTACCAAGCCGTTCCATCCTCTCAAGGCTATTAATTTAGCCATTTCATTATGAACTGACTCCAAAAACTGGTTCTTATCAGCTTACTCTGCTCTTTGAGGGTCAGCTTGCCCTCTTTTTTTACTGTGTCAGCAGAGGCTCACAGGCCTCTGGAGGCTTCTGTGACTCCAGGGGCTTTCCAGTGTCCAGAATCCCTCATGCAGGCAAACTAAGGCCTGTCCTTTGTGAGAGGATTAATATGCTTTGTTAATCAGCACTAGCTGTTTAATTATTGATTACAATATCTGATCCATTTGATTACTGATTTACAGGAATATTTATTCAAAATCTCTGTCAGGCATTCCACATAATAAAGGAAACACCAGAGACAGTTTTTAATGAAAAACCCATTTTACAGAATGGCTGCTACAGAACATCAAACCACATGTTGTCAATCATGGAAAATATCCTCTAAAATATGTAATTTAATCCATTTGTATTTTATTTTTTCTTCAGAATAAAGTCGGTCACACCAGTGACTTCAGCTAAAAGCTTCATATGAAATCTCGAGCTAAATGAGAAAATCTCTGATAACTGATCTAAATATTTTATAATATTTATCTGCCATTTGTTTTCTTTGTGGCATTTAATTTATATATTCCATAGTCATTTATAGATTATTGCAGTTAAAATTGCAGAAAAACTTGTTTTTTTATTCAAAATATGGCCTCAGCCTTTACACATGACTGTGAGGACGAGCTCTTCTGTGGTGCTTGGAGTTCTAGATAATTGATTTAATAACCAATATTGCTAAATTGAGGCTCAAAAAGGCGTAACTGTTAAAATAACTTATTGCTTTTTTTTAAAAAATATAAATAAATCGTAACCCTAACATGTTTTGTAAATGTAATATATGTAAACGCTAGGGACACAAAAATGGACGTTGACCCGTTATTTGCTGTTTTAAACTATCCTTTAAGGTAAAACCACGGCAAACACTCACCAAACAGTGGAACATCTCACAGTACTGTCATGGGACAGTGGGAGAAAGTGTCTGGTCAGCTGTTTTTACCAGCTGGAAAAGCACAGCCGCAGTTTTTGTAACAGTCATAATTTAAGAAAGAAAACAGATTATTTTATCTGTCTGTTACAAATGCTAAACAAGTGGCCAAAAACAGTGCTAAACTGTTTAGTTTCTCAACAACGTCAACTTAGTACGAACAGTAGATATTAAGTGGCTCGGCACATCAGTGATGGATCACACCGCCTCACTGCCATCAGTCCCACCACATCCATGTCAGAGCATCTCACAGTATTCAGACACCAGCTAGCAGACGACTGGGTTTCTCTATTCTACCATAGTAGTTTACGGTGTAAACTGCAATATATCTAACATCAGTCAGTCCTCCTTTTAGGTAGGTTTAAACTGAAAGCGGTGCTTTTGTGTGTTGTTTAAACTAAAAGCGATGCTTTTGTGTGTAGTTTAAACTGAAAGCGGTGCTTTTGTGTGTTGTTTAAACTGAAAGCGGTGCTTTTGTGTGTTGTTTGATCTACAGTACCATCAATTCGCCGTGCTGTGTGAGTGACGGAGCTGCTTTAAGTTAGCCAGCTGCTAAAAACAGCTAGCTTGGGAAGACAGCTGATCACCTACACGTGTCTTCTGAGTTTTATATGTAATGTTGATGATGGTAAAATAGTGGAAAATCATAATTAATACATTTTCTTTGCGGACTATTTTGCCTCACAACACCCTGGCCAAAAACATCTCAGAACTGCCATAAAACTAACCTCTCAGACGTCAGTCAGTGAATTCACAACCATTTCATGTAGTAACTTTCTGTGAGGGAGCTTTTAGAGGTGGACGTCTGGTTCCTATCACCACCACTGTGAACAGCTCTGCCTGTTGAATGGAGCATTTCATATTATGCTGCTTCATCATTTATTATATATATATATATATATATATATATATATACAGATAGATAGATAGATACATATATATATATATATATATATATATATATATATATATAATAAATGATGAAGCAGCATAATATGAAATGCTCCATTCAACAGGCAGAGCTGTTCACAGTGGTGGTGATAGGAACCAGACGTCCACCTCTAAAAGCTCCCTCACAGAAAGTTACTAATGGTTGTGAATTCACTGCCTGATGACTGAGTGTGTTTACACATAGTTTTAAAGCAGAAATCTGATTACTGTCTGACTCATGTAAACCCAGAGTTTCCCCATAATCAGATTACTCAAGAGCACATAAACATGTTGATCGGGTTGATTTTCTGCAGTTATCGGATTATTCAGTGCATATAAACGCACTCACTGTTTTACTAAAGTTATGAGGTAATAATCTGGTCTAAAACGTACATTTTTAAAAGCTATTCATGGTGGAGGGGTCCATGCAGGGCTCTGTGAGGCAAAGAAAATTTACCCAGACCATCATAAACTTCATATACAAGAATATTTGAAAATTCACTTATTCCTTTGGATACTAAATAAAATGGCAACTTTTGCGTCGACCCCTGGTTCCCATCACCACCACTGTAAAGAAGTCTGAGTTGGCACGATCCTCGGCAATGAATCATTTCATATCAAACTACTCTGAATGATTTCGTTTAAATTACACAGACATTTTGAGAAATCAGTGGAATTGCCCTTTAAGCTCAGCCTGGGTTATATAGTATCAGGTAACCTCTTATGTGGCCATGGACCAAAGATTTATTACACACTTCTGTAATCTAAGAAGAGCTCAGCCAGTTTATGTCCCTGTAGTTACTGAATAATAAGCCTTAGTATGCAATAAGCCTGAGATTTTAAGGGATTAATCAGTATTACATGCTCTTTTGATCAGTATCTTTCATTCCAGGTGGACGGACTGTTGGAAAGTGGTTAATTTTAAAGATTTTATATCATATTTATCAGAGTGGTTGTATTGTCTCTGAGGGCCTGGTCCTCTCTAAGGTAATATTAGATTGTTCTGGACTATGCTTCTGTATCACCGGTGGTGGTGGTTGGGGGGGCAGTTTGGGCCAGCTGAGGGGGATAACTCCCTGTTATCTGTGTGAACTCCTGCTTTATGGAGGAAGAAAGAAGAAAATGATGACCTGTTAACATCTCTGTTAATCTGCTTTTTAATAATCCCAGCTTTCTCCTCACAAGAGCACGACCATGTCTAGATTATTCCTCAATAATCTGGTAACTGCTACGACTCTATTCTTCTATTTTGGATCATTTGGGTCTAAAATAATTCTCTAAAAACTACAGTGATGAACCATAAAGCAATTCAGGAGCTGAAACAGCACAACAGAGTGAGATTAAACCCACGAAAGAAGAATCAGGAGGAGAAACCGGGCTACTTTACTCACTAATACACTTCAACAGAGGTAAAGGCTTCACTCATAAAACACTCAGTAAAGAACAGGTCCAGCAAAGTGCTTCTCAGATGTGACTTAGTAGGTGTGACTAACTACTGCCCACCTCTGAGTTTCTCCAACCCAAGCAGAAAAGACATTATAACCACCCAGAGTCACAGAGCTGAGAGAGCTCCATCAGCCTCCTCAGCTCAGTGTGGAGGGTTCAGCTCACACACTCCACCTGTTTCACACCGTTCTGAGAACATTTATCCCCCGTTTCTGTAAAAACACAGAGTTAAACAGCTGTTTACCTTCAGCAGAGCAGCTCCTGGGTGTCTCTCTGAGGACTGCAGGCCTCCTTCTGCTCTTTACTGGAGAGCAGAACTGGAGAAGCACAGTTATAAAAGAGGCACCCCCGCCTGGACTGCAGTGGGGACTCACTTCGGACGGGATTTTTAATCCCACCCGTTTTCACACAAACACCGCCTTCTGCACTGCGTTTGGCCAGAAGTTCGATGAGCGCCCTCTCTGATTGGCCAGTTGATAAATCGCTCGTGTTACCGTCGCAACCACTGGTGGCATTCTGTCTCTTTTCAGTAAGTCAGATCAAGCGACTCAGTTCACCAATAAGAGTCGACTCTTTCGGCTCACAAACGGCTCTTCTTCTAGTTTTTCAATAAAACTTTAATCTGCTTTCTTATCAGTAAAATAATAGTGCTATGCTTGTTTTTTAAAACAAATACATCTAGTAAGCTAAATGTTGATGTGCAGATTCACTTTGCGGGGCAGGCACGCAAATGAAGTGAACCACATACAAAAAAAGCCAAGATCAAAACCAGTTTTGATGATAGAGAGAAGATAGAACATTTTTACTGTCACATTTTAGAATTAAAACGATAAAAAATATATAACAAATAAACAAAAACGGCTCCTTAATACAATTCGGCTCCCAACGGTCACTTCAAAGAGCCGACTCAATTAACCGATTCCTTCGCGAACAATGGGCACTCGGACTCACCACTAAGAGTCGACTCTTTCGGCTCCCAAACGGCTCTTCATTCAGTAGCGTTGTTTTCTCTTTCGTTTATTTTTCAGTGAAACTTTAGTCTGGTTTCTAATGAGTGAGACGAACTGAGTTAGACCGCATTAAATAGATTTAATCTGGGACTCAATCACGGGAAATACTACATTAAAAACATCCAAAAACAAAACCTAGCAAAACAAGCAGCCTGTGTTTGGGATAACAAGTGGGCGGACACATGATTTTGTCTCGAATTACCATAAAAACTAACTAAATAAATAATAAGTAAATAAAAGCGGCTGTTCAATGCAAGTCGGCGCCCAACGGTCGCTTAAGAGAGCCGAGGCAATGAGCCGACTCCTTCGACAACGACACATCACTATTAGCAACCAGCAGCGGTAAACAGAAGATTTAAAATCACCGTATTAGTACAAAGGGGCACTTTGAGGGAAATTACACTGAGCTTTTCCCCACATTTCTGCAGAACTAAACGGGTAAGATGTACACAGAGTCATTCCGAGTGGTTTGGTGTGAAATACTCCACTCCAGAGTCAGAACTGTTCACAGTGGTGGTGATAGGAACCAGACGTCCACCTCACTTAAGAAGCTAAGCTAAATGCTATGAAGACGCTGCCTGATGCATCAACGAAACAGTGATTTTACTGCAGCATGTTAAAGATAATAGCAGCATTATCCTACCTAAATGCGCTAAAACAGATTAAATTCATCATTTACAAATTAAATTAATCACAATATGTAAAGATTACAAAGATACTGCCTGCTGGCTGAACTAGCTAAAGCTAATCGAGCAGCCTGAGCTTTGTCTGTCTATTAGTTTACAAGTATCTGTGGTGGAAAAGAGAAAACAACTAGCTTAGCTAGCTAGCCTTTCGTTAGCCTTACATTTACGCACGTTGCCTCACAATTATTCTTTAAATACTCCAGTGGTTCCCATACTGGGCACATTGCCTCGTATTTACATGACTAGCTACATTAGCCTCGCAGCTCAAGTGCAAACTTTACTAAACGTTAGTTTTACTTCAGACATCCAAAGTTTACTTCTGTAGTCTTGTGCTGGAGCTACAAGGCTAATGTAGCTAACAAGTACTGTTCAAGTCAAGTCAAAGTTTATTCATGTAGCGCTTTTTACGACAGGTGTTGTCACAAAGCAGCTTTACAGAAAAATCCAGGTCCGAGACCCCATGAGTGTCGCCAGTGGCAAGGAAAACTCCCTAAGAGCAAAAGGAAGAAACCTTGAGAGGAACCAAGACTCAAAAGGAGAACCCATCCTCCTCTGGACTGCACTGGATAGTAAACAATAACAGCAGAGAATGAGGTTTGACCCACAATATAAGATACGGAAAGAAAGGAAAAGCAGGAGAAGTAAAGTCTATGATTAAAAAACACAGCAGCATCCTCAGGAGGGTCAGTTCATGCAGGTGAGGTTTGCACAGTGTTGTACAGGAGGAAGCTCCATGGTGGTCAGACTGGTCTGGGAAACAGGCGAGCAGTGGGCACCCGATCAAGGCAGATGAAGCAACAGCATTAGACCACACAGGATGGGCAGCTGAGCTCAGGAGAGAAACACGGGCAGTTAGTTCTGTTAACACAGACTGATTACAGTATGCAGTGTTAGTATTACAGTGCTGCTCTCACGCCTACAGTAAAGACATGAGAGCAGCAGGACACTGTTAACTTATAGCCACTACTAGCTGTTTAACACCTAATAAATAAAAGGCTGTATAAGAAAACCTTTTGATAGATAGATACTATTTTCTATCTAAAACATGAATACAATCAATAGTTTGGTTTTTATCACATCTGCACTGCACTCTGTGATACTTTGCTGGACTTGCATCCAGACGGTGGGCCACCAGCTGACGACCCCGGACCATGAGCAGAGCTGCCTGTGTCGTTTGTATTGGAGAAGTACACGAGTAACTGTGTGGCTGACTAATGAAATGAAATAACATGAAGATTAATCTTAGAATATCGGACGTTCTCCCAACAGCACTGGGTGCGCCTATGTTTGAGAACCACTTCTTCAGGAGAACCAGCATCACGAGGAGCCAGGGGACATCAGACACAGAGGAACCTGAAGATGCTAGCTAACCGAGGGGTTTCTGCTGTAGGTACTGTATTCCCAGAGGGGTTAATGATAGTCTACGAGTATCATTAACACCACTGTTAAAATACAACTCACAAATTAATGTCAGGACCAAGAGCTGTCTCTTCTGCTCAGGGTCTAGACATATAAAGGTATGTCTTTATAGACAACCACAATGCAAAGACAACCACAATGCAAAGATCATCACAAAACATCCTTTTTTATATCCTGTTTGGGGCAATAAATACCTTTTACACAATTCCATATCATCTTGGTCCCTGTTGTATCCAAACTCTGCACTTTTCTTGGAAGCTCTTAGAACCAAACGTACATGATGTCATTTAAAAAAAAAAAAAAACACTCTAGCCTGGTTGTACCAGGCTGTTACATCTTCTCAAGGCCATTCATTTGCATGATGCATGATGAGCTCACCCTAAAACCTGGTTTCAACAGGTTTTTACCAGCTTGCTTCACCTTTGAAGGTCAACTTACCTTTCTCTTTTACTAGGTCAGCAGGTACACACAGGCCTCTCTGTAAATCCAGGGCCTTTCCGGTGTCTAGAATCCCCTATGTAGACAGACTAAGGCCAACCCTTTGTGAGAGGATTAATATTCTCTGTTAGTCAAAACTACCTATTTGGATATTGATTACGATACCTAATCTATTTGATCACTGATTTAAGATAATATTTATTAAAAATCTGTCATTAACCTGAGCCCCAAGTATTTAAATTAAAAGGTAAAATAAAAGTATTTTATTTAACTTGAATCAGTAAACACACAGATATCAAATTAATAGTAACTGTATTTATTTAGCACATTTTATACAGGAAAATGCAGCTCAAGTTGCCTCATAATGAAATCAAATAAACCATCAAAATCATGAATGTAGAACAGTAAGAAGCAAAATCAAAACAACTGAAAGAAAAGCTTGATTAGCAAAAGTGGTAATAAGAAATATGAATCATTAAATATGAAATATATAAAGAAGCAGAATAAAACAAACACAATGTGATTAAAATATCACTAGAATGAATAAAATAAGATCTGAAATATAAACAGGAACCTAACAGAGTGCTAAGCTGAATAAAAATGTTTTCAGTTGCTGTTTAAACCTGGTTACTGATGATGTCTGATTAATGTTAATACATAAAGATTTTGTGGTGTGTAAAAACAGAACCGGCTTCACCGTTTTTCTGCGCTTCATCCTGTGAACATTCAATAAAGCAGCACCCAGTTATCTTAAAGCATGATTTGGAACATATTCTGTCAGCCATTCAGAGATGTATGTAGGTGCTAATCCATTAAGAGATTCATAAACCAGTAAAATAATCTTAAATAAGATGGGCAGCCAGTGTAATGAAGCTAAAACAGATGCTTATGTTCTCTCTTACAGTTTGAGAAAAGATCTAAGTTGTGTTATATTTCATTCAGGTGGAGGATAAAATTATGCCAGTATTTCTGATTTCATCTTTTGTTTGTGGACAACTTCCTAACTGATTCAAAACTTTTGTTCTCTCTGCCTCATTTCCAGTTATGAGAATTTCTGTTTTATCTTCATTCAATTTTTAAAAGCTACTATTCATCCAGTTAATTATACAGGACGCACAAGTTCTTAGTTTAAATAATTTACAGAAATATACAGAAATATATAATTGTGTATCATTGACATAGTTGTGATAACTGACTCCATGCTTTTTGATAATGTTACCTAATGGAAGCATGTACAAAGAAAAAAACAAGAGGGCCTAATCCAGAACCCTGTGGAACACCATAAAGTATGTTATATTCTTTGGAGTGATGCCCAGCTAGACTAACAACATACTTTCAACCTTTAAGACATCACTCCTTTAAGACAGGTTCAGCAAAGCCTACCCAATTTTCAAGGCGATTTGTTAGAATTTCATGGTTTACCATAGCAAACACTGCACTTGCATCTAAAAGACAGAAATCCCACTTTCATCAGCGTTACCTCTGAAATTGTTAACTGTCTTTAGTAATGCTGTTTCAGTACTCTGATCTGACACATGACTGGAATATTTCAAAAACATAATTTTCATTTAAAGTCATCTATTTGTGCAAAGACACTTTTTTTTCTAGTATTTTACTTTAAAATGCTCTCTTTGAAATTGTTCTAAAATTGCTTAAAACTCATGAATCTAGACTGCAATCTTGAGCGCATCCAGAAGAAAGCCTGTCTCTAAGGAACAGTTTATAATACCTAAAACAATGAAAATAAGGCTAGGGAAAAACCTGTTAAAAAAAGACATAAATAATTCTGTGATTCCATGATGAAAGTGGGGTAATGAATACTCAGAGGCAGGATACACATGCTCGAGAGATTTGTTAACAAACTTAGGGTTTAATTGATTCAGGGAAAAAAAAAAAAAACATTAGATGAATGCCATGGCCATGGAATGAAGTAAGCATATAAAAAATGAAAAAACTTTGCATTTTCAACCATCACACCTTTGATCACAAAATGAAACAGATGAATAAAAACAAAAGACAATAAAAGAATATAAACAGAAAATATAATAAGTAAAAATAATAAGCAAATAATAAAAATGTGTTAAAAAATAAAAAAGGATTGATGTGAATTTGAATTTGATCTGGGCAGCTCTCATAACAAGAGTATGCATCTGGAGACTGTGAGGGAACATGGGCTACATATGGGTGGGATTATAGACCTATTAGGGTGGTAACAGACTGAATTTGCTAAACCAGTCCACCACCTCATGCAGAGGCAATGAAGTTACTGAAGTTATGAAAAAGTGTAAAGTGAAGACTAAAAATGACAGTGCCAACCACCACATTCCAGTCCAACAGAATAGTTCTGAGATCTGTTATGAGATTATATTCTCTCACCCCTTAAAACATTTGAAGAATTTTCACTCTGAACACATGTTTGAATGCACTTAATGAACTGTATTACAAGGTTCTGTGGGTAGCGCTGATGCCTCGCAGCAAGAAGAGCCTGGGTTCAATTTCTGGCCGGGTGACCAGGGTCCTTTCTGTGTGGAGTTTCCTCCGGGTGCTCCGGTTTCCTCCCACAGTCCAAAGACATGCAGTCAGACCAATTGGACATGCTAAATTGCCCCTAGATGTGAATGTGTGTGTGACTGTGTATGTCTGTCTGTCTGACCTGTGATGGACCGGCAACCTGTCCAGGGTGTTTCCTGCCTTCCGCCCAATGACTGCTGGGATAGGCGACCAAAACAGAATTAGCGGCTTAGAAAATGTGTGTGTGTGCACCTGCATCTGGTGATGGTTAACTGCAGTATCAGACAACACTGATAATAAAATCTTTGAGTGATTAATAAAGAAAAAAAGCTGCTCATTTATTGATATCTTTCATGCTCACCATAGCAAGACACCAGTATTAACACACTTGAACCTAATTGAACTTTTAAACGTTAGGTGATGTTCTACATTAGTACCACATTAATTGTACATTTAACGTAGACAAGATTGGGCCTCACTCAGCAACTGTTCTTAAGAAGAAATTTCTTCTTAAAATGTACTTAAGCAGTTTTCACGAAGACTCTAACATTCACCAGTGTTTTCTTAGGTGGGATTTGTTCTTAGGTAAGAACAGAATCTACACACACTCAAAGGTGAGAACACTTCTGCGGTTTAAGAACATGTCATGAATCTGACGTAGACCTTTTTCTTAGGACCTTTCTCAAGCACACATTTAAGAACACACTTAAGAGGATACTGATGAATGAGGCCCAATGTTCTATAAACGTAGCTGAGCTGGTTGAACATGCTCTGTACTGCTAACCATTAAGAAATGCTGACTCTACGGTATGGTGTGCATCAGTGGTCAACCAATTACTCAGCTGATTAAATGTCATTTTGAGATAACTGGCCGATGCCTACGCTCACAAGGCCGATAAACAAAAAATGTCTGCAGTTATGCGGCTGCTGTGAAATGATGTTACAACTCCCTCGTGTCCATTTCGCCATTCTACAGGAACACATTAGTGGGTGCTGTGAAATAGAGGGAAATGTGCCAATGCTAGATGTAATACTTTGTGACAGAAAAAAATGTAAGACTTGAATTCCTAGCTTTTAAAGCTCAACGTATTTAATTGGCAACACTTAATCACATGCCAATAATGTTAGTTAAGAAAGGTACCTCATGGGAGCAGGGCTCCAAAAAACATTGTTCCGACAATAAGGGTTGAAAACCTGCAGCCATCTCTGCCCACTGTGGACAAGATTAGTGACCCCTGGACTACACCACTGGAATACAATATCCTAACCTGAACCCATATAACCAAAGTGTGTGGAAGATGTTGTTCAGGATATTATCATTGGGCTCACTCATAATGAAACTGTGTGTCTTTAAATTTGAGTGCCTGAAGGTTCTCCTGCACTCTAGGCATGAATACGGCTTCACTCAGGTGTGAACGCACTGGTGTTTTTGGAGATAACATTTGTCTGAGTAGCTTTGTCCACACTCTGAGCAGGAAAACGGTTTCTCTCCTGTGTGGATTTGCTGGTGTCGTTGGAGATCACGTCTTGAGATAAAACGTTTTGTACACTCCAAACAGGGAAATGGTTTCTCTCCTGTGTGAACATACCGGTGTTGTTGGAGAGCACTGTGCTGACGAAAACTCTTCCCACAGTCTGAGCAGTGATACGGTTTTTCTCCTGTGTGAACGCGCTCGTGTTGTGTGAGTTGACTCTGTTGAGTAAAAGTCTTCCCACACTCTGAGCAGTAATACGGTTTCACTCCTGTGTGAATGCGTTGGTGGATTTTCAGAGTGCGTCCATCAGGAAAACTCTTCTCACAGTCTGAGCAGTGATACGGTTTTTCTCCTGTGTGAACGCGCTGGTGGGCTTGGAGATGACCGCTGGTAATGAAACTCTTTCCACATTCTGAGCAGTGGTACGGTTTCTCTCCTGTGTGAATGCGCTGGTGTATTTTGAGAGCACTGCTTCTTCTAAAACTTGTCCCACATTCTGAGCAGGGATACAGTTTCTCTCCTGTGTGAATGCGCTGGTGTTCTTGGAGATTACACAGAACAGTAAAACTCTTTCCACAGTCTGAGCACTGATACGGTTTCTCTCCTGTGTGAATGCGTTGGTGTATTTTGAGAGCACCACTTTGTCTAAAACTCTTTCCACACTCTTTACAGGGATACGGTTTCTCTCCTGTGTGAACGCGCTGGTGTTGTTTGAGTTGAGTCTGTTGAGTAAAACTCTGTCCACACTCTGAGCAGTAATACGGTCGCACTCCAGTGTGAATGCGCTGGTGGGTTTTGAGAGTGTTCCCATCAGTAAAACTCTGTCCACACTCTGAGCATTTATATGGTTTCTCTCCTGTGTGAATGCGCTGGTGGATTTTGAGAGCACCGTTTCCTCTAAAACACTTCCCACATGTTGAGCACTGATACGGTTTCTCTCCTGTGTGAATGCGCTGGTGTATTTTGACGGCACTGCGTTTTCTAAAACTCATCCCACAGGTTGAGCAGGAATACGGTTTTTCTCCGGTGTGAATGTGCTGGTGTTCTTGGAGATGACTCAGTACCTTGAAATTCTGTCCACACTCTGAGCAGTGATACGGTTTCTCTCCAGTGTGAATGCGCTGGTGTAATTTGAGGGCACTGTTCTCTTTAAAACCCTTCCCACATTTTGAGCACTTATACGGTTTTTCTCCTGTGTGAATGCGCTGGTGTATTTTGAACGCACCACTTCCTCTAAAACTCTTCCCACACTCTGAGCACTGATACGGTTTTTCTCCTGTGTGAATGCGCTGGTGTTGCTTCAGATGACAATATACAGTAAAGCTCTGATCACAGTCTGGGCAGTGATACGGTTTCTCTCCTGTGTGAATGCGTTGGTGTACTTGGAGAGAACTCAGTCTAGTAAAACTCTTTCCACACTCTGAGCACTGATACGGCTTCACTCCTGTGTGAACGTGTTGGTGTGCTTGGAGGCTACTCTTTCTAATAAAGCTCTCTTCACACTGTGAGCACTGAAACGGTTTCTCTCCTGTGTGAATGCGCTGATGTATTTGGAGATAACCCTTTTGCTTAAAGCTCTGTCCACACTCTGAGCAGGTATACGGTTTCTCCCCCGTGTGAACGAGCTGGTGTTGCTGGAGAACATTCTTTTGACCGAAACTCTTCCCACACTCTGAGCAGGTATACGGTTTCTCTCCTGTGTGAACGAGCTGATGTTTTTGGAGACTACTGTTCTTAGTAAAGCTTTTCCCACAATCTGAGCAGTGATGTTTGCCCATGTTCTTTTGTGCTTGTCTGTGAGCTGAGTTTTCTGAGTCCTAGAGCTTCTAGACACCATTTACCCCACACTCTCACAAGTGTAACGTATTCCTCTTGGTAGCTTCCATTTCTTTGTGGAAGTAAATTTGAACTGTGTAGGAATGTGGACACTAGAAGCAGGAGAAGACTTGTAATGTCATTCGTTTCTGGAGGAGAAAAAAAGTGTGGGAAACAAGTCAAATTCAATCATGACAAACAAATAAATAGGGACAAACAGTCTGGTCGGTTGGTGATCAGTGAAATAAAAAAAAAGGAAAAAGGAAGTCTGTTTAGCAGTAAGGCCTTGTCCATTTTATTACAGAATGA
This sequence comes from Colossoma macropomum, assembly GCF_904425465.1. Classification (NCBI taxonomy): domain Eukaryota; kingdom Metazoa; phylum Chordata; class Actinopteri; order Characiformes; family Serrasalmidae; genus Colossoma; species Colossoma macropomum. The sequence continues at coordinate 70,673 of NW_023495788.1, forward strand.
GCAAAGATTCACCAGGAGGCTTCTGAACAGTGGTGTGCGTAAACCTTACTGGAGTTTAATCTGCGCCAGCACATTTCCCTCATCTGTGCCTCTGTCTACATCTGCTGACTAAAATGTCTGAAAAGCTGGTTGAGTTTGTGAAATCAAGAAAGCTGTTTATTGCCATAGTGTGCCTGATATTCAGTGAATCTTCTGCTCTGTGAATTCAATTTGTAGGCTCACAGGCAGAAGGCCAAAATAACAAAAACTGATGAAATACAGATAAGGTTACCTGCCCCAGAAGGAATATAACACATTAGATCACTGCTAACACTGTTTTAAAGTTTGCATATGCTTCTGTTTCCAGCACATCTTGGTCCTCTCTGATCACTGTCTAGTTCATCTCCTCCCAACCTTCAGACAGAAGCTAAAATCTACTAAACCTGTTGTCAGTACTGTGAAAAAGTAGACAAATTAGGCAAAACACAAGCCACATGACCGTCTAGAAGAAACTGATTGTTAGTTAAGGCACCCTTATTAGTCCCACACTAGGAAATGAACACTAGGGGGCAGTGAGCACACCTGCCTGGAGTGGTGGACAGCCCTATCTATGGCACCCAGGGAGCACTTGGGGGTTAGGTGCCTTGCTCAAGGACACTTCAGTCACGTACTGGGTACGGCTCAGGGGATCGAACCGGTTAAATTCCAGTCACAAGGCTGGTTCCCTAATCTCCAGCCCACGACTGCCCCCTAGTGTGTTTAGAGTGTGTTTGAGCATGCATCCACCATGACTGGAATTATAGACAATGACAAACCTGGTTCAACAATTGTCAGTCCAAAGATGTAAAGATGTGGTTTAAAAGTGGAGACAGAACTTTGTACAATCAGGCAATAGATAAAATGATAAAAGCAGTGGAAAAGATTTACTCCTGCAAGCTGAGTAGCATGCCATCAGCTGACAAACTATCAGCTCTATGGGAAAGCTTTAAAGACTTGACCAGCTACAAAAGGCCATCTCCCCAGGCAATGGGTGATCATTATCTCCCTGATGAGCACAGAACACGGTCCCACTGAAACTTCCAGTAACGTCTGGCAAACTGTAGGCAGCAGAGGCTTTTTTTCTGGCAATTAACTCAACCAAACTGTGGTTATACAGGTGGTGTCTGATTGTAGTTTGGGAGACATTCTGACCCCAAAGACCTAATTAATATTCTTAACATCTTTAGTTGTTTTGAGCTCCTTAATTATTGCACTGATAGTGGAAATGGGCATTTTCAGCTGGTTAGTGTCCACTCACTGTCCACTCTATTAGACTCTCCTACCTTGTAGGTCCACCTTGTAGATGTAAAGTCCGAGACCAGCACAACACACACTAACACACCACCACCACGTCAGTGTTACTGCAGTGCTGAGAATGACTCACCACTCAAATAATACCTGCTCTGTGTCCATGGGGGTCCTGACCACTGAAGAACAGGCTAACAAAGTATGCAGAGAAACAGATGGACTACAGTCTGTAACTGTAGAACTACAGAGTGAAACTATATGGTCAGTGGAGCTGATAAAATGGACAATGTGCGTAATGGCCTAGCAACAACTTGGCAACTATTTAG